>NW_025344428.1:0-14513 GCF_016433145.1 Gracilinanus agilis
TCTGCAGGAGGTTTCTTTACAAGTCTCAGGGAGCTACTTCCACAGTCGTATACCCGTCTGCACTGGTTCCCCACTTAGGCTTTAGTTCCTGGTTGTGTTTGCCTCCACCCACGCCTTTGCTCAGCCGGCACCCACGCCTCTGCTCAGCCGGCACCCAAGCCTCTGCTCAGCCGGCACCCACGCCTCTGCTCAGCCGCTCCGCTCCCAGCGTCCGCTCCCGCGCGCATGCGCTCAGATTTCGCGTGCGTTCTTGACTTAATGGGGTCCTAAGTCTTGCTGCTCTCAGGAACAGGTCCAGGAGCTGCTGATGACTCGATGGGTGCCCCAAACTTGCTCTATTTCTTTTTAGCTGGGTTCAGAGCTATAGGTGAGTGTGGAGGGGGTGGGGGTGGGGCGGTTGCTTAGCTCGCGCTTGAGTGAGAGCCCTTTTTAGCTTGGAAATGTCTCGATTCCACGTACCTTCCACGCTGTGCCCTGTTGTGGGGTTCCTCCGTTCGTCTGGACTTGTTTTTATGTCCCCTTGAGGAGTTTTGTGTGTTTCGGTCAGGAGAGGTTTAGAGCTGCTTCTTACTCTGCCGCCATCTTAACCCGCGACTCTATCACCTTTTCTTTTTTAAAGTTTTATTCATGCCTCTTGATTTTTTTTCTCTTAGTCATTTCCAGGTTGACTCATAGCCCCTTGAAGGGAATAGCCAGCCCTCTCATCACAAAGAGAAAAGTCATTAGGCAAAACCAACTGGCACAGGGCTTCCAGTACTCAGTATTTATAAGGTCTTCAGAGAATCCTATCATCTGAGCCCTACTTTTCCCCCAATGGTTGGTGGTATTTACCAATAGGATCACATCCATCTCAGTTGTGGGGAGTCATCCCAAATAGAAGGCAGTTGCTGATGGGGGCAAGGCTAATAATCACTGCCCTAGACCCCCTGCAGGGAGGGAAGAGGAGAGAAGGTACCAGGTATCCTGGGAAGCCTATCCCTTTCACCAGGAAGAATTTGTTACTCCTTTCCTATACCTGCAAAAGAGCCTCCTGATGCCGGTAAGCCAGAGGGTTCCTCCAAGAGAGATGCTGGGGAGGCAGAACATAGCTAGGTGGGAGCTGGTGGAAACTATATTCAGGCTAGCAAGGATTCTAGGAAAAGGACAGACTGGTTAGCTGTCCCCCCACCCCACCCAGTTCTCTTGCAGTCCTATGATTCTCTGATCTCTTAGGTAGGTTCAATGCAATATTGTGAAAAGACCCCTGAACCAAGAGTCACATAAGCCTTCCTTCAAATCTAGCCCTGCAGCTTGGGTACCATTGGCTAACTGCCCCTCCCTGCTCCCTCTGAGCCTTGTTTTCTGCTGGGTAGGAGGAGGTAGATCCATAGGACTAAGATCACTCATCTGCCAGCCTGGAATGCAGGGAAAGAGTCTCTGACTTCAGCTCACCCACAAAGGAGCCACACTCCCATGTGGCTTACAGTTGTTTCTAATGCCCAAACTGTGCTGGGATTAGACATTCTGAACTCTGTCTACGCACACACAACACACCCTACACACAGATACACATACCACAGACACACAGAGACACCCACACACACATTCCCTACACATACACCACAGAAACAAACCACACACACCATACTCACTTCTTATCCCACAACACACACACACACACACACACACACACACACACACACACACACACACACACAAATCACACAAATATCCCTGGAGCAATTAACACCTCCCCCTTATAAAAAAGAAAAAACATTATGCAACATCAACTGACATAGAGCATGCAACATTCCAAACTGGGAGTTCCAGAGTCCAGTAATATACAGTTGCCTCAGTTTCCCTGGAGTATCTAGCTTCTTTAGGTACTGCCTATAACAAATGCAATTTGTTTTTCAGCTTCTATTCCAAAGTTGTCCTCTTGCTTCTTCTTGACAACTTGTCATAAAAAGACATAGGGCAGCTAGATAGAGAGCCAGGCCTAGAGCCAGGAGGTCCTGGGTTCAAATTTGACCTCAGGCACTTCCTAGCTGTATGACCCTGGGCAAGTCACTTAACCCTCATTGCCTAGTCCGTAACACTCTTCTGCCTTGGAATGTCAACTTGTATCAATTCTAAGACAGAACAGAAGGGTTAAAAAAAAACCCAAAACATACCCAGGTGATTTCCTCTCCTCCTCCCCCTCTTGTGTTCCCCCTCCTTGTATAAGTCTGTGGTTTCACAGAAGTTAAAGAAAAAAAAATCTACATTTTTTGGGGGAGGGGTTAATATCTTTGGGAGGAGGAAGGGCAGGGGAGAAATAGGCAGGTAGCCAAGCAACCTCATATGTGGAAGAGTCAGATTAGTGGGGACCCCAAAAGTGATTTCCCCAAGAGGCCCTCTTTCTGGGAAAGCTTGGGTGGGGAGAATGAGATGGAGAGATGAGGAGGATTTCAGGGTGCCAGTTTACTTCCCCCCTCCTCAGAGCTTCAGCAGCCTTTTGGTTTGGCCCTAGAAGGTAGAAGCAGGAGTGAGGGGTGTTACAAGGAGCCAGATTTAGGCTGGCTGTCAGGAAAAGCTCCTGAAGAGTTCTCACTGCTCCCAAGTACAATGGGCAGCCCCAAGCAGGGAGTGGGCTCCCGCTCACTAGAAGCCTTCTGGTAGAGGCTGTCAGGACCTCAGGGTGGGGATTCTTTTGTAGCCTTGGCTTAGAAAGGTTAGCCTAAATTAGGTCCCTCTCAATTTGAGAATTCTGTAATTCTGTGAGGGAACCAAGGCTTCCAAAGTAGAAGGAAGAAGAAGCCTCTGATAGGAGTAAGGAGGGAAGCTGTTCAATAGAGATAATTAAGTCCCTTGCTTCCCAGAATCCCCCATATATCACAGGAAACTTCTTAGGTTCTGCCTCTGGCCACTTTAATCCACTCTGAGGAGGAAAAGAGTTGATGTTGGGTTGCAGTTATGGATAGGAGACAGAGAGGAAAAATGGGGCAGTGGCCAGAAAGAGGAAGCTTGAAGCAATCATCATAGCCGCGAGGCAAGGTCCACACTTGCCGCCACCAATAATACTTGGGCTGATCTTGGCCTGGGTGGAGTTTGATGGAGTAGCATGGTAGTGTTCTCCAAGGCCGCAGTTGGAAAAGAAGTTACAAATAAATTCCAAAGCATTAGTAAATAGTTCCCTCTGGCAGTTCGAATTCATACAGCCTTTCCCGAAGATGTTCAAGAAGCTTCCGACTCTGTCCCAGCTCAGGGGGAAGTCTAATTCCCTGTCAGAGTACACTGGGACTTCTACAGAGTCTTTGGCTTCAGTGTCCGAATAGAAGCAGTAGTTGGCCAGAGTCAGAGGAGTCAGGATGATGACAGATAGTAAAGCTAACTTTCTGAGCCCCATAGTTACGCCAAAGGTGGGCTTGTCAGGAAATCTTGGTAGTCTAGTGGCCCTTACTTCTTTGGGGCTCTTAAGACACTTGAGAAATGTCTTTTCAAGGCCACAGGTATAGTCCCCAGTCTTGTGACAATGACTGCTCAGTGGGCAAGTCTCTGCCCTCAAACACTGTCCTCTTCTCAACTGCTGACCCTTAGGCCCTGGAGACCTCTCGAAATCTCAGCCCTCCTCCTCGTTCCTTTTTAGGGGGCTTTACCCCCTCCCCATTAGTAAGAGGGAGGGGGAAAGGGGGGGAAAGTTTGCCTTTCCTAGGGCCCAACCCACCCAACAGACCAGTGGTTTCCTTCTCACCTTGACACTGCTTCTGTTCCACTGCAATGAAGATTTGCCAGACCCTCCGGTTCTTATGACTTAGAGTAAGAGTGGCCTCACAAAGCCTCCCCACCCGCATACATCAGAAGTTGCTCTGTGAGGTCACAGGCTTCTACCTTTACCCCAGGCCTAGAACCTAGAAGAAAAGGTTTGGCTGACCTCTAATCTCCTTAGGCATATCCAATGGCAAAACCAGACCCTAAAGAATTTCACAGTTGGGAAGGCCCTCAGTGGCCATCCACCCTGGCTCGTAGCTGACCAAGAATCCCGTCTAGATACCCCCAATGTAGAGAAAGAGAGGCGACCCATTTCACTTTTTCCTAGCTCTAGGGAACTTTTTCCTTCAGCCAAACCTCCATCTGCCTCTTTGTAACTCCCACCCAGGGTCCCTAGTACTACCTCTGGGGCCAAACAGAACAAGCGTCCTTACTCTCTTGCACAGAACAGCATTTCAAGTTCTCGAGTCCAGTAATCATGTCCCCCGCTTGAGTCTTCTCTTGTCCAGGCTAAGCACGCCCTGTTCTTTTAAACAATCCTAATACTGGGCCTTCAGTTCTGACCTGGGAAACGACTCTAATTTTGGTGGATGGGGAGTGGGAGTGAGATGCAATCCTAAGGGACCAGAGTCAGGTTCAGCCAACAGTCTTCTAGGAAGGTTCTGGTGGAAGAATTGGGATTACGGTGACCTGGGTGAAATCAAGATTATACTAGGGGAGAAGGCAGACATATGGAATGGGGGGTGGGGGTGGCCTCAGGTTGAATTGGGACTTCTTGGGGAGCAGATGATAAGTGGCAAAATGGAACCATTAAAGAATGGATGGTAGAACCACCGAGAGAGAGTGAGAATGCTGGGATTGGGGAGCCATGCAGTGGGGTATGGGGAAGGAGAGAAACCCAGCTTCTGATAAAAGTGTTTTTATCTCTGGCCCCCTGTGGCTTCTGTGACCTCAACTAAAGTATGTAAGATTCCAGCCTCCTCAGGGGCCCAGTTTTCTAGGCCCCAGGTCTCTACCTCTTTAGGAACTTAGCTTCCTAGCCCCATGCTGAGCCTATGTTAGAAGACTCCCTGCTGGGAAGAGACACTTCTGAATCACTGATTCAGCCCCCCAGGAATCCTTGGCAATAAAAGACTCAGATGTGACTCTGGTGCCTCTCTACCCCACATCCTCTTCCCTGGTAATCCCCTTTTGTCCTGGATGGTATGTCCTAGCTCTTCCACAATCCTGTCCAACTCCTTTATTTTGTAGAGGAGGAAATCGAGAGCCAGAGGATCTGAGTAACTTCTTTAAGATTACCTAGATTGTAAATAGCAGGATTTGAATCGTGGTCACCAATGATCTTTAGTTGCCAAAGTCTTTTCTCTTCTCTCATTTACCTCAACCTCTTTAACACCTTTCCTTTAAGCCTTTAACACCGTTCCTCTCTCCCCTTTGGCACTCTTCTCTCTAGATCTTCAGAAGACGCTTTTCCCTTTCTCTTGGTTCTCTTCCTACCCCTCTGACTGCCCTTTCTCAGTCTCCTTTGGTGGATTCTTCTCCATATCCTGCCCTTTGACTCCATCAGGTTCTTCTACTTCATTTAGTGATCTTCTCAACTTCCAAGGATTTAATGATCATCTCTACACTGATAATTCTCCAATCTACTTGTGCTGCCCGAACCTCTCTGTTGACCTCCGATCTCCCATCTCTAACTACCATTCAGACATTTCAAATTGGTTGTACAATAGACATCTTAAACTCAACATGTCCAAGATAGAACTTGATACCTTTGCCTCTAAACTCTTTAAGCCCCCGCCTTCCCTTTTGCTATAGAGGGCAATATTATCCTTCTAGTCTCTCAGCCTCTAAATCTAGGAGTCATAGTGGATTATCTGTCACCCCCCAATACCCAATCTGTCGCCAAGGCCTGTCTTCACCTTAGCAACATCTCTCAAATATGCCCCCTTCTCTCTCCTCTGACCCTACTGCCACTCTCGTACAGGCCCTCATCACCTCACTACTGCAATAGTTTGCCAATAGTTTGGGGTCTGCCTGCCCCAAGTCTCTCCCCATTCCGATCCATTCTCCATTTAGCCACTAAAGTGATTTTCCTAAAGCACAGGTTCAATCACATCACTGTCTTACATAGACATCAGTGGCTTTTCATTGCCTCCAGGAATCGAATACAACCTCTGTATGGCCTTCAAAACCCTTCATAACCCCAGTCCCCTCCTATCTTGTTCCAGTCTTCTTATACCTTACTTCCCTCCCCACACCCCATCCCACCCCATCCCAATGTATACTCTGATCCAGTGAAACCAGTCTCCTGGCTTTCTCACAAACAAGACTCTACTTCTCAGGTTCAGGCATTTCTCCTGGCTGTCCCATATACCTGGAACACTCGCTCTTCTCTGCCCTGACTACTGACCTACCTGGCTTCCTCTAAGACCCAACCAAAATCCCACCTTCTACAGGAAGTCCCCTCCAAGCCCTCTTAATTCTAGTGGCTTTCCCCTGTTAATCATTTCCAGTGTTTCCTGTCTATAGTTGCTTTATGTATATTTGCTTGTTTGCTTTCTTCTCCATGAAGCTCCTTGAGGGCAGGGATTATCTTTTGCATCTTTTTGTATCCCAAGACTTAGCACATGGTAGGTGCTTAATAAATGTTTAATGATTATTTACCAATGGGCTCTAAATCCTATACCTTTCCGACTATGCTACAATTGGAGCCATCAAAAATGGGGGTGCGGGCAATGGGCTCCCTGGGGAGACTGGATAACACCTTGTCTGGGATATTGTAGAGGGAATTCTCTTTCAAATATGAGTTGAATTAGGTAGTCACTGATGTTTGTTCCAAGTTGATATAAAGAGAGGGAAAGATCAAGAGGGAAGATCAAGGAAGACTTCTTGTGGGAGGTAGCATGTACTTCCAGGATGTACGTTCAGAATACAATACAGTATAACGGGACGTAGGTCAATGTGCTGTGGTCGCTGTACTTGCTGCTTCCAGTGCTCCATGCCAGAAGAAGCCTCTCTATTACATGTCATTCAAAGATTATAACATGGTTTGGTCTTTTGAGGAGGAAATTCAGAGGGATCTGAGGAATCTGGAGCAATCATTTGAGTGAATTGAATCTCAGGTTAGGAAATGGCTAGGAGACATTATAACTCAAGTCACTTCTGCCCGGCAGATTGGAGAAGACCTAAAAGTCATCCTTGTCTCACATTCCCTTAGTCTTAAATCTGATTGGAAGGAAAACCCACGCTAGCTCCCGATCAGAGTTTTTCTATCTCAAACAGAACTCCACCACGGGAAATGAGGCAGAACCAGCTGAAAAGGCTCTTGCAGCACTCACTTCTATGGGTGGAGGCAAGCCTGTCCAGAATACATTTGTTTTATGGCGAGGCTAAACAAATATCATCCTTGGGGTCTATGGTTCTCTGCAGCTATACAGAGTTAGTGAAATTCATTCTGTCCTTAGAGCAGCAAAAAGTCATGCATAAAACGAAAAACAAGCTCACTACATTTACTTCCACAATATTTAGGAAACTATAGAGGCTATGCAGAAAAATGATCTAATTCACCATGTGAAATGGCCTCTGTTCTCTTGGAGCCAAGGGGCTGACCCTAAAGGGGACCTCAGTTATCTCTCTCTCTCTGTTGCTCTTTCCCTCTCTCTCTCTCCCTCTCTCTCTCTCTCTCTCTCTCTCTCTCTCTCTCTCTCTCTCTCTCTATCTATCTATCTATCTATCTATCTATCTCTATCTCCCCCTCTATCTCTGTCTCTCTCACTCTCTCCCTGTCTCTGTATCTCTGTTGCTCTTTCCACCCCTCCCTCTCTGTTGCTCTTCTTCTTTCTCTTCCTCTCTCTCTTGCTCTCTCTCCCCCTCTCCCTACCGAACTGACACACACCAGTTTCCAGAGTCTAAACCTGCTTTAGCCACTATCCAAGAATCAGTTCATGCTACCCTCATGCTTGCAATGGCCATCCCCAAGTGGAAACGCACTGGATTTTGAGTTCAAAGACCTGTGTTCAAATTCTGGCTTTTCTATATGCTACCCAAAGGACCTTGGACAAGTCAAGTTACTTCTCCAAACCTCCCTTTCCTCACCTTTAAAAGGCAACAATAGTTTCAAGCAGCATGATATAGTATAATGAGTAATGACTTTAAAGCAATGGGACCTAAGTAAAAATCCCTCCCACTACCATTTACTACCTGTATGATCTTAGACAAGTCATTCTGGGCCTTGGTTTTCTCACCTGTAAAATGAGGGAGTTGGACCTTTAAGGTCCTTTCTAGCTCCAGATTTATGATTGTTATCTCATTCTCATCTTTTTTGATAGGGTTCATATAGAAATTGTCCTATTTATAATAATAATGACAGGATAGGGACTAGGCCTTGAATTTCATCAGAATATGTACTCCATTTTGAACAAACTGCCTCCATATATATTGACACCTTTTCTTATAGTAACTTACAGTCTGGAGGTAGAGCATCTGGAGCTTGGTCAGCCGTGGAAAATGCCAACATCATCCATAGCATCCTGGGATATCACCAGTCATCCTGTCTTTTGTCCTGCCACTGGATTTCAGTGACTCTGGGAGAGAGAGTGAGGCTGATGATTTTGTGTAACTCTGCCTTACTTCAATCCAATTCACTCCAGAGTCAAGACATTAGCTCAGTGATTCCCAAAGTGGGCGCCACTGCCCCCTGGTGGGTGCTGCAGTGATCCAGGGAGGCGGTGATGGCCACAGGTGCATTTGGGGGCAGTGAATAACTGTAAGGAGGCGGTGATAGTATGTGACAGGGGGTGCTAAGTAATATTTTTTCTGGAAAGGGGGCGGTAGGCCAAAAAAGTTTGGGAACCACCGCATTAGCTCATTATGTCACTGGTCCTCTTCCAAAAAGGACCAGCAACAACAACTACGGACTGAAAGAGTTGCCTAGGACAGTGATGGGCAAACTATGGCCTGTGGGCCAGATGTGGCCCCAGCAGGGCACCATTATTTCTAATCTGATGAATACAATACAATGAAACTTCGAAAGAGTTGTCTTAGAAACAGACTGACAGATGAGCATTTCCTTTCCTTTGGCCCCCTCTTTAAAAAGTTTGCCCATCACTGGCCTAGGACATAAAGAGGCTAAGTGACTTGCTCAGGGTCACACAACTGGTATACACCAGGGACAGGAATTGAACCTAGGTCTTCCCCGAGTCTGAGGCTTGGTCTCTGTCCACTATATCACAGTCACTTTGCAGTAATAAAAATTATGATTATTTACTATTACTTTGGCTACCCTCAACTATGTTAGAGGAATATAATTTTGTTAAAATAATCATTTGGGCTGAACAAATTGTGGTATTTGATGATGATGAAATACTATTATGCTGAAAGGAATAATGAACTGGAGGAATTCCATGTGAACTGGGAAGACCTCCAGGAATGGATGCAGAATGAAAGGAGCAGATCCAGGAGACTGATACATTGTGGTACAATCAAATGTAATAGACTTCTCTACTTGTAGCAATGCAATGATCCAAGACATTTTTGAGGGACTTATGAGAAAGAACACTATCCACATCCAGAGAGAGAACTGTGGGAGCAGAAACACAGAGGAAAAATACATTATTGATCACATGGTTTGATGGGGATATGATTGGGGATGTTGATGTTAAATGATCACTCTATTGCAAATAGTAATAATATGGAAATAGGTTTTGAACAATGATACATGTACAACCTAGTGGAATTGCTCATAGGCTCTGGGAGGGGAGGGAGGAAGGGAGGAAAAGAACATGAATCCTGTAACTATGGGAAATTTATTCTAAATTAATTAAATAAAATTTTTAAACTAAACTAAAATAATCATTTGCTATTCAGTAATGAGAACTTAAAGGGAGTGGAGGTCTTCTCCCCAGTGATATTTACAATTCACTACAAGAAATGTTATTGAAAGCCTATTCTGTACTAGGGCAAACCAGTCCCCGGCTTCTAGGAAGCTTACATTTGATTGGATGAAAGATATAAATGGATAAATACTGGATGATCAGAGGAGAAAGAGAGCACAAATACCTGGGAGGAAGAAATCGGGGAAGGCTTCATGGCAGAGGTGATATGCAGGCTGAGACTTGAAGGGAAAGGAAGCTATGAGGAGGGAGTGGATTTCAGGAAAGAGAGTGACCTGTACAGTTCCTCATATTTGATGGATTGGGGGATGTTTGGGCAAAAGCTAGAGAAAGAGTACCTGAAAGGGAGCAGGTGTGGGAACCAGGCAGTGGAGGGTCCTTCAAGTGCTAGGCTGAGGAATTTGTACTTGAGCACAGAGGTAATGGGGAACCCTTGAAGGTTCTTCCCAAAGGAATATGCCAAAGGTCATTTGTTAAACCCCCACAGTCTAAGTGGAATTTTCCTATAGTGGGAGAGATTTTGCAGGATCTGCTCTTCCTGGCTCTCATAGCCCACAGCTGCCTTATCCCATCCTCCCACCCAGAAGGCCAGGCCCAAGGGCAAAATTCTTGGGCTTCTCCCAGCTTCTGCTTTCCCAATTGAGCCTGAGGGAGACCCTTAACTTCTTGTTCTTGTAAAAGTACATGGACGCCTTGGTGGCCAAACATAGGAAATTGTTCCTTGGGGAATGGAATCCTGATAAGCTCCACATTCTCCACTGGCCCCACACACTGTTGTGTTTAGGGGCAGGCCTAGTAACGTTCTGGCCTAGAAATGAAGTGTCTGGCCTGGAATCTAATGACTTCACAGGCCACCTGAGGCCTTCCAGAAACACGGAGAAGAGAACTCAAAGATCCTTTCACACTCAGTACTGTTATCAAATCTGACAAGAGACTTCTTAAAGATCCCTCCGCACTTGGGGACTATTTTCAAACCCTAAGAGTCACAGACACAGAGTTCCTCTATGTAAAATGAGGCTCTTTTGGTGGGAGTGAAGAACAGAAAAGAATGTGAAGGGACGTTGATTAGGGACTGGCCAAACAAACTGGGCTGTTACTACAGCAAGTGAAACCATGACTGGTGGAATTCAAAGAACCATAAGGAGATGCATATAAACTAGCTCAGAGTAGAGTAAACTCAGCCAAAAGAGAAGACACAAAGACAGCCATGGCACCTGGTATATGGTTGGCACTTAACGAATGCCTAGAGATAGACTGATTGACTGCAATAATATAAATAAAAATAACACGAAAATGCCGCCAGTCACTGAATAATCACCCATCTTGGCCCAGAGAGTTGGGAACTATGGGTGCAGAATATTGCACACACTGTCCAATGTAGTTGCTTGTCAAATGATTTTGTTGAACTTTTTTTTGCAAGAGAGAACTCATGGAGGCAGTCAGGGGGTGAGAGGGTAAGGTGAGGTAGATAGTGGTAATATCTAGGAGCGACTATATTAGAAAAATGCAAGATATCACTAGTACCTTGAGCAGCAATGGGAATCAGAAGGGGAAAAAAGATTCATTTGAGTAAGTATAGCATTTGCCCATGGTCACACATGGAGCATGGTGGTAGAGCTGAACTCGTATCTTCGGGGCCAAGCCAGCGCTCTCAGCTTGATTCTGCTGTTCAAGGATGCCTATTCTATGTTTTAGAGGTAGACAAGGAAGGCTCCAGCATAAAAGGACTGTTCACCTACAAGCAGCGAGATTTAATTCAAAACCAAGCCGATTTACTAAACAGGGGGAGATGCAGTCCCATAACCCTCTCCTTGAACAAACACTTTCTCCAGCTTCCCATGCAGCCTGCAGCTTAATCTTATGAAGTCATCCTGAAATATTGTGGGTCACTGACAAGGTCTCATGACTCAGAGCAAAATGGGACACTCAACTCCTAAACTATGCAGATTCCCACTCATCTCAGCTCCAGCGGTCCAGAGCCTTTCAAATACAAAGCAATTCACAGAAGCACAGGATCTCTGGGTTGGAAGGGAGCTCAGAGACCTTGAGTCCAATCCATTTCCTGGCCAAGAATCCCCTCTCTGGTCTTCTTGCTAAGTGATCCTTTGCTTGGAGACCTCCCAGGAGATATCTTACAAAGCATCCCTTTCCATTTAGGGGCAGCTCTCATTGTTCAGAAGTTTTTACTTATATAGAAAGCCTAATCTCTGTACCCCGCCCTCCTCCCCCTCAGCTTCTGGTCCTGTCCTCTTCAGCCAAGTAGAACAAAGCTATACCTCCTTCCAAAGGCTGGTCCTGTCCCTTCCTAAATCTTCTCTCCCTCCAGCCTAGATACCCCCAGACCCTTCAATGAATATTCCATAAAATGTGACTTGCTCAGTTAAAATGCAGCTAAGTGTCAGAGCTGAGATTCAAACTCAGATCTTCCTTTTCCAAATCTAATTTGTTCTTTCCTTTTTTTTAATTTGGATTTTTTATTTTAATATCAAATTTCCACATAAGTTTTCCAAAGTTATATGATCCATATTGTCTCTCTCCCTTCTTCCCAGCCCTCTCCCAGAGCTTACAAGCAATTCAATCTGGGTTACAAACATATTACCATGTAAAACATATTTCCATATTATTCATTTGTGTGAGTGAATAATCTTAACCCAACCCCCAAAATATATACCCAGATAAACAAGTGATAAATCACATGTTTTCATCTGCATTCCTACTCTTTCTCTGAAGGTGGACAGAATTCTTTTTCATAAGTCCCTCAGAATTGCCCTGGATCACTGTATTGCTGTTAGTGGCTAAATCTATCCCAGTTGATCTTTTCCACAATATTGCTGTTACTGTGTACAATGTTCTCCTGGTTCTGCTTATTTCACTCTGCATCAATTCATGTAGGTCTTTTCCGTTCTTTCTGAAATCCTCCTGCTCATCTTTCCAATAGTATTCCATCACTAGCATATTTTAATAATATAATAATAATTTTAAAATATACCATATTTTGTTCAGTCATTCCCCAATTGATGGACATCCCTTCAATTTCCAGTTCTTTGTGACCACAAAAAGCAGCTATAAATATTTTTGTACTAATTTGTTCTTTCCACAGCACACTTCAGGCAAGATGGACACTTACCAAAATGTTCTCAGAAGCACTAAAAAATGAAACAACCTCCCCCTTCCCTTCACTCTCCCCCTAGAACCCATCATGCAACTGCTGCTGACCCTCAGACCCTCTCCTTCCTGCCATTGCCAAAGCACCGACAGCTTTATCATGTTTTTTTTGTCTCTTGGGATCTAGGCGCCTTCGTGAAGGTCTCCCAGATGTCTTATTGAGACTTGCAGGGCATGGTGGGTTCCTGAGGGCTCTGGGCCAATAATCTACAGTCTTTGGTGGGGCCTCCACCAAAAGGAGATGGGCGTTAAGTTTTGGGTGATCTAGTCTGCATTGCTTGAGAAGTTCCCTACCCATACACCAATGAGAACAAAATCCAAAGTGAACATGGTCTTGTATAGAGGTTTAGTCCTCAGCCCAGGAAACCCAAGAAAGCCTAGCCAGTTTAGACTGAATCACTCACTCTTTAGGTTCTTTAAGTTTTGCAACCTTTTTTACAGACCACAACTCCTTTGGTGCTAACATTACATTAGGAAGAGGTTTCTGATGCCGCCTCAAACACTTATTAGCCATGTGACTTCAGGTAAGTCACCCGACCTCTCTGAGTCTCATCTGTAAAATGGGAATGATGATGATGGCACCTGCCTCCCAGAACTTTTGTGGAAGATTAAATGAGATAAAACAGTCAAAAGATATTTTTAAACTGAAGTCAAACTGGGTAAGTGACTTTCGCAGTGTCGCAAAGCTAGTAAACATCAGAGGCAGGACTAGAAGCCAGGTCTCTCCCACCTACAAGCCCCAAGCCACTACCCATGCTGACTTCCTAAAATATATTGTTGAGGGACACATTCTATTCTAGTCATGCCAGTGACCAGAGGATCTAATTAGCTCCTCTGCTGCTCTGCTCTCCATGTCCGTACCTGGGCTACAAACTAAGCCAGTCAACATGCCCAGTTGGATGCTGGCATCAGGAAATAGAGCTAACTCTACTCTCCCCACCTTAGATGTTAACTGGATTTTCACTTGTCCATTGGGGACAGGGTGGGAGTCTAGAGACATCAGGCTGGGATTCTAATCTCAACTCTGCTGTTAACTGGTCATAGGACCTTGGGCAAGTCCCTTCTCCTCTCTAGGCTTCCATTTCCTCCTCTGTCAAAGGAAGGGATTGGAGTAGATGAGGAGTTATTAACCTAGAGGACAGATTTCAGGGGGTCCATGAACTTGGATGGGAAAAAATGACATCTTCCTTTTTTTTTTTAATCCTTACCTCCTGTCTTTGTACAGAAGAGCAGCAAGGGTTAAACATTCCAGGTTAAGTGTCTTGCCCAGGGTCACACAGCTAGGAAGTGACTGAGGCCACATTTGAATCCAGGTCCTCTCCACTCCAGGCCTGGCTCTCTAACCACTGTGCAACCTAGCTGTCCCTGAATCTGTATTTTCACCAACTTCTAACTGAAATGTGATATCTCCTCTGATTATGGGGGAAAAGCTTTACCAGACAGACTGCCATTGGGGTCGGTCCAGGACTCAGAAAAGGTGAAGAAGCCCTGGCCTAGATGATGTCTGAACTCCTCTCCAGTTAGAGAAGCCCAGAACTTTGTCTCTCCTAAGGGTAAGCAGGAAAGGGGAATATTTTTCCAGTTATCTGAGCTACCTGAAACCATTTGCTACAGTGGGAAAAGCCAGAAAGTCAGATGACTAAAGGTGAGGAATTCTAGTTTCAGCTCTGCTGTTAACTGGCTGTGTGACCTTGGACCAGTCCCTTTCCATCTCTCTCTCTCTCTCTC
>NW_025344429.1:0-1552 GCF_016433145.1 Gracilinanus agilis
ATCTATGATCTCTTTGGGGTACAATTCCAGCAATGGTATGGCTGGATGAAAGGGCAGGCATTCTTTTATCGCTCTTTGGGCATAGTTCCAAATTGCCATCCAGAATGGTTGGAACAGATCACAAATCCACCAGCAGCGCATTAATGTCCCAATTTTGCCACATCCCCTCTAACATTTATTACTCTCCCCTGCTATCATTTTAGCCATTCTGCTAGATGTGAGGTGATACCTCAGAGTTGTTTTGATTTGCATTTCTTTAATTATTAGAGATTTAGAACACTTTCTCATGTGCTTATTGATACTTTTTATTTCTTTATCTGAAAATTGCCTATTCATGTCCCTTGCCCATTTATTAATTGGGGAATGGCTTGATTTTTTATACAATTGATTTAGCTCCTTGTATATTTGAGTAATTAGACCTCTGCCAGAATTTTTTGTTATAAAGATTTTTTTCCCAGTTTGTTGTTTCCCTTTTGATTTTGGTTGCATTGTTTTTCTTTGTACAAAAACCTTTTTAATTTAATATAATCAAAATTATTTATTTTACATTTTTGTAATTTTCTCTAACTCTTGTTTGGTTTTAAAATCTTTCCTTTCCCAGAGATCTGACAAGTATACTATTGTGTTCACCTAATTTACTTACAGTTTCTTTGTGTTGGCAAAAAACTGGAAAGCAAAGGTATGCCCTTCAATTGGGAAATGGCTGAACAAATTGTGTTGTATGTTGGTGATGGAATACTATTGTGATCAAAGGAATAATAAACTGGAGGAATTCCATGTGAACTAGAAAGACCTCCAGGAATTGATGCAGAGTGAAAGGAGAAAAGCCAGAAGAACATTGTACACAGAGACTGATATACTATGGTAAAATCAAATGTAATGGACTTCTGTACTAGCAGTAATGCAATGACCCAGGACAATTCTGAGGGATTTATGGAAAGGAACACTACCCACATTCAGAGGAAGAACTACAGGAGTAGAAACACAGAAGAAAAACAACTACTTGAACACTTGGGTTGATGAGGACATGATTGGGGATTTAGACCTGAAAAGACCACACCCATGTAACTATCAATAATGTGTAAATAAGTCTTGACTGACCACACATAGTAAAACCAGTGGAAATGCGAATTGGCTACAGTGGAGGGGGGTGGGGGGTTGAGGGGGTGAAGGGGAAAGTAAAAACATGACTTATGTAACCATGGAAAATTTTTCTAAAAATAAAAAATTATTAAAAAATAAAGTAAATAGTAAACAAATAGTAAATAGAGGTAATATTTGAATCTTATTTCAGGCCCCACAATCTATCTACTACAACTTGTTATCTTACACATAATTGTCTAAAAATTTTTAATGAATTTATGTGAAATTTTTTCAACTGGTTGGATAAAGAATGTGTAGTAGTAAAGTATTTAGAAGAGTTGGAACGGACTCTAACGTTTTGAGCCTGAATGATGAGTATCTCTTCCTCTTCTTCCTTTTTGTTTTTGGTTTCCTTGTCCATTCCCCCACTTTTTTCTTTTTCTTTTCCTCATTATACTCATCCTTCTTC
>NW_025344430.1:0-5430 GCF_016433145.1 Gracilinanus agilis
GTTTTGAAAGACAAGTAGAATTCTATGAGATAGATGGATTTAAGGAAGAATGGGACAGAGTGGCAGGATCACAGAGTGTGAGAGTCAAACATTCAGCAATTATTAAGCATTAATGCTTACTATGGACCAACTACTATACTATGCACTGGAGGTACAACAAAAGGCAAAAACACTCAGTGCCCTCAAGGAGTTTACATTTTATTTAGAAACATAATGTGCAAATAACTATGTACATACAAAATATATAGAGAGTAAATTGGAGATAATCTCAGAGAATAGGGATTCTTTTTGCAAGAGAACAAGAAAGGTTTCTTATAGAAAGTAAGATTTTAACTGAGAATAGTATGAAGTCAAGAGGTAGAGCATTCTAGTCAGAGGGGACAGACCATAAAAACAGAGTTTAAATATGGAGAAGGTTACTCAAAGAACAGCAAAGAGGTCAGTGTCACTGGATGGTAGAGTACATGGAAAGGAATAAAAAGGAAAATAACTAGAAAAAATAGTAAGGTGTTAGGTTATAAAGGGCTAACATTTGATTCTGGTGGTCATAGGGAGCCAGAGTAGCTTATTAAATATGAGGGTAGCATGGTCAGATCTGCGATTTAGGAATATCCTTCTGGTAGCTGAGTGGAGGATGACATGGAGTAGGGAAAGACCAATCAAAAGGCTATTCCAATGGTACTGTCATGTTCTAAATCATTCACAGAGAAGTGCAAATTAAAGCAACTCTGAGGTGACAAAAAAGGAAATTGATAAATGCTGGATGGGCTGTAGGTAAATAGGTAAATTAATTAGTAGATCTATGAAATCGATTATGAAAAACGATTTGGACCTATATTCCCCAAATTATTAAACTTTGCATACCCTCCCACCATGTAACACCACTATTAGTTTCATACCTCAAAAAGTTCATAGAAACAGGGAAAGCAGCCATATATACAAACATATTTATGTAAGAACTTTTTAGGTGTCCAAGAATCAGAATTTAAAGAGGATGCACATTAATTGGACAATGGTTGAACAAATGATATATGAACATGATAAAAAAAAGAAACTTGTGGGGGCAGCTAGGTAGGTCAGTGGATTGAGAGGTCCTAGGTTCAAATCTGACCTCAGACACTTCCTAGCTGTGTCACCCTGGGCAAGTCACTTGACCCCCATTGCCTACCCTTACCACTCTTCTGCCTTAGAGCATTGACTCCAATACTGGGTTTTAAAAAACTTGTGATGAGACAAATAACAAAAGAGATGGTTTCAGAGAAACACAGAAAGACTTTATGAACTGATACAGGCTGAAGTGGAACTAAAAGAACAATTTATATAATAATAATAATACTATAAAGATAAAGAACACAATGACCAACCATGATTTCACAGGACTCACAAAAAGTCATGGTATCCACTTTTTGAAAGAGATATTGTACACTGGGCACAGATTGAGATGTACTTTTTTTTTGGTCATGACCACTGCAGGAATGCATTTTGTTTGACCATCACACCTAGCTATTAAGAGGGAATTAGTAACTTTAGAAAGAGCAGTTTCGGCCAAATGATGAGGTCATGAGCCAGACTGCAAAGATGTGAGGAGTGAGAAGAGAAGAAATGAAAGCAATAAGCATAGACAGTTTTTAAAGGAGTTTGAGAAATAAAAGAGAGATAGAGAATGAGGAAGTTGTACAGTCTAATCAAAGTGTTATTTTTTAAATATGGGATTATTTAAGCATGCTTGAAAGCAGGAGGGAAAGAAACTAGTAGATATGGTTAGGTTGAAAACTAGAGAAAGAAAGGGAAGACTGGAAAGAAGAGCAATTTGCTAAGAAGATGGGAAGAGGAGATCATGAACACAAGTGGAGGGGTTGGGTTGGCCAATTTCCCCTCTAGAACCACTGTGTTGGTAAGAGAAGTGAAGGGAATGTGCTTAAAGGTACTACCAATGCTGGAGTGGATGCCAAGAACATAGTGTTAGGCAATGTTGTCTAGGGAGAGCTAGAATAGAATAGCATGAGAGGAAAGACAAAGAGAAAATTGAGATTATAATAAAATGGGAAATTCTGGAGGGCATTCTGAAAGGTATGAGTAGGCTTGTTCAGGGTTAATAAGGACTGAGATGAGAGAAAGAAAGTTGGAGGTTATAGAGAGTGTTCCTACATGGCGTGGGATTCAGTTATACAAAGATACTCAGAGTAACAGGTGGTAAGAGTTTGCTAGCCATATGGTAGCAGTGGGGGAGAAGGGAGAAGATGAATTATAATGCTCACAGCCTCAAAATTGTGTGGTTTGTTGTTATCAGGCCAAGGCCATAGGGCCTTAGCCATCCTGTCTACTCCTTGCCTGGGTGGGGGCAAGGTACCTGGTATTGCAATCAGATATCCCCTGCCCCAAGAAAATAGAACATACTAGATATAATGGAATATTGCTCTTTTGGAAGAAATGATGAATGTGAAGAATGCAGAGAGGCAGGGGGAAGGCTTAAATGAACCAGTGCAAAGTAAAATAAGGAGAATCAAGAAAACAATCTATGTGATGACTATAACTACATATGGAAAGAACCAGAGCAAAGGGAACTGAATGTTATATGATTAGAATAGACAAGCATGGCCCTGGAAGAGAAACAAGAAAATGGGCCTCCCTCTCTTCCTCACAGAGGAAGAGGAAGACTTGATTATGGGCATGAAACACTGCATGTATTGTCAGACGTGTTTGATGCCTTAGCTTTACTGAACTATTTTCCCCCTTTTTTCTTCTTTGCTACAAAGGATGGCTCTCTGGGTAGGGGAGGAGTGAGAGATAGTTTTTGAAATGAAGATGATATAAAAACAAAAGAGATGAATACTCTTTGAAAAGAAGAACAATGAAATTCAACTGAATGCAGTGAGATTATAATGACCAAGTTGGGTTCTGGAAAAAAAGATGAGTAAATGTACCTCACTTCTTTCACTGGGGCACTGTGGGGGTGGGAGATGGACGATCTGCTCATTGTGCTTTGCTTTTTTCCCCTCTGTTACAAAGGGAGGCTCACTTAGTAGGGAAGGACACAGGAATAATTGAGAATGATTATGATTTTTAAAAGGCATCAAAAACACATTTAACAAGAGCCACTGAAGAAGTGACACAGAGAACTTTGAAAGCAGGAAGAAGTAAGTTCAAATCCTGCCTCAATTATTTAACTAATTGTGTGATCCTTGTCAAGTCATTTAATGTCTCTAGGCCTTAGTTTCCTCCTTTGTAAAGTGAAGGGGCGAGACTCAAGGGCCTCTCTGGTCCCATCCAGCTTAAAAGCTATAATCTTATGAAAAAGTGAGATAGTTAGTTCAGTGGCTTTGCCAGTGCCATCATGCCCTCTCTCAATTGGTAGAGTTATGAGAACCCTCATAGATCTTCTTTATTTATACTTAAAAGATAAGGGACAGCGTCAGCCATGGGTGAGGGGAGAGTGGGGGGTGAAGGGGAAAGTAGGGGTATGAAGCATGTAATCAGATTAAAAATGAATATTAATAAATGTATAAAAAGAAAAAAAGAAAAGAAAAGAAAAAAAAAGATAAGGGACATTTCTGAAATTTACTTTGAGACCCCCAAATGCAAACTTCACAACCTGTTTATTTCTCTAGGGCAAATACTGTGTGCTCCATCATCTATTATTTCCATCCCCTCTACTCCATCCCGATTTTCTTTGTAACTAGGGATGAAAATGAGCAAAATGAATAGTCAGGGTTAGGAACTGAGAAAAGCTTGCTAACCCAAAGAAGTTTACCTCATGAATTTGGCCTTATATTACCAATATGCTTTATGAAAATCAGTCAGAGTCACAATGGGAAAGTGTGAGTTACACTGAAAGCTCTGGTTTGGGAGCTAGTCATTCTAGTCCTAACTCCACCCCTGACCTGGGCAAATCTGGTAAGTTTTCAGTCTCATTTTTTCTCATTTATAAAATGAGTCAGATAAGATGATCTTATAACTCCCTTATAGATCTAAAACTTTCTGTTCTATGATGATTCTCTGATTCTCCCTTCTCTTAATAGTCTCTGTCTACCTTGAATATTGGCAGAGATTACAAAGGAAAAGAAAGAAGAGTCAACATCGGAGAAGATATTGGCAGACAGGTACATATTCATTGTTGGGGGACCTGCTAATGAGTCAAAACTCTGGATATTCAATTTGGAATTATGAAAGAAAACTGGCAAAATTGTTGTTACTTTGTTACCCAGTAATATAACAAATGAGTACATATTCCAAGTAAGTTAAAAACAGAAAGATCCATTATATACCAAAATGTTCATGGCAGCACTCTTTTGTGGTAGCAGAGAACTAGAAATAAAGTAGATTTCCATTGATGGGTAAACATCTGAATAAATTATGATATAGGAATGTAATGGAATATAATGCAGTAAGAAATGATGAAATTCAGAGAAACACACGTGATTAGTTTGAACAGATATGGAATTATATGAGCAAGATGCAGTAAAAATATAAACAATTATTACAACCATTCAAAAAAAAAGAGCTCTAGGACTTCCAGTTAAGATGGCGGCAGTGTAAGGAGCAGCTGCTCGATCTCTCCTGACCAAAGCATACAGGACTCCTCAAGAAGAAATAAAAACGAGTCCAGAGGAACGAAGGAACCCCACAACAGGGCGCAGCATTGAAGGTACGCAGAATCGGGGCACTTCCACACTATAAAGGGGTGAAACAGCTCTCACTAAAACGCGAGAGGAAAAAGCCCCTCCCCCACCCCCACACCGCACACCTCACACAACGCACCAACGCACAAGTGGGAAAACAGGACTGGGGCAACCAGATAATCACTAGCAGCCCTAGGGCTTGTACCTGTGTGCCGCAAGACTAGGGACCCCAGGTAGCTGGGGGCGTGCACGGACTTTCCCCCAGCGTCCACATGGGTGAAGGCACCGCCTAGGGCCGGGACAAAGGCCCCTAAAACTCTGCCTTTCCCAAGCGCTGAAGGCATCACCTCAGGTGCGAATAAAGATCTCCAGCCCACGGACTTTCACTAGCTTCTGTGCAGGCAAAGGCAGTGCCCTAGGCTTGGATAACTATCTCCAGCCCAGGCTTGGACCTCCAGTGAGGACCTGGTGTGGACCTGAGCTCAGCAGTGGAAGCAGCCCCAAAGACTGCTGAAGGAGCCTCGGGCAGAGGGGCAGACCGGGAACTACCAGGAGGCCTGACCCCGAGGACAAGGAGACCGGAGCCCGGAGCTTATAAGGCCGAGGCAGACCCTGAGTGCAAAGACAAAGCGGAAAAGGGGCGGGGCCAACAATGGCCAGCAATAAGGAAGTCAAGAAGAAAAAGACTATCAAGAAAAACTCTGGAACACTCGACAACTTCTACACAGAGAAAATCCAGACACCAGAGGAGGGAAAACAAAAATCAAAACCTCCCCAAAAAAATGAAAGCTGGTCACAAGCTATGGAAGAG
>NW_025344431.1:0-1329 GCF_016433145.1 Gracilinanus agilis
AGGTATTATATTTTATATTTTATATATATATAATCATATTACATTAGTAATATGATTTCTAATTGGAGGAAAGATTAGGGAACTTTCTGAGTTGGGAGGGAGAGTTCCTTGTGGTTCCTTGAATTCAGAAAAAGAAGTGTGCCATTCTCTCCCCATTAGCTCACCCAGTGTCTGTATATAATAAAGGAACACACATGGAAACAATAACTATCAGTATGGGGCAAGGTTTCAGATAAGATACATGGGTTGCTTAAGATGTACTATTGTAAGAAAACTCCTTGCATCATTCTTTGTATCTAACTAGGTTTCTGGTCAGCATAACCAAGAAGGGCTAGGTTCAAATTATACTATTAGATTTTCTTCCAATTTTCACAACTGAATAAAGTGTTTGCACAAGGCAGAAATTGGACTAGACCCATAATTGAATAAAAAGAGAACTGAGCTAGCTCCAGAATTGAGTCACAAGGTGGAGTCAATGTGGTTCACTCAATTCCCACAATTAACTGCTTGCCATCCTGATCCCCTCAATTCCCTTAATTTCCCCCTTTTGATTCAAGGGAAGTATCCACTTCCCCCATGGAATCTACAAGTCAAATCTACAAGATTTTTCATATATTCATAATCAGAATTTTATGTCAGATTACAGATCCAACTACTTAGAGGGCTCACAAAGGATTAATTTTGAGAAGGGAAAGCTACATGTCACCAAAGATATGACCAAGAAAATTTAAACAGAAACAGAAACACGATAAAATGAAAAGTCAAAGAGATACGATAATGATCATCAATATTAACTAACATTGTCTCCTTGTATCCTAGTAACTCATTCCCAATATCCATTTAATCAGCATGTTTTGAGTCCCACATGTCTCATGTCATCATCTGGTCCCTGGACATCTTCTCTTGAAAAATCTGGTATAGGCTTTATTCTTGGGGTAGCTAGGAAGGGAATTACACATAGAGGTTTCTAAATAATTCCAATAGAATCTGTTGGTAACAAGACAAGTCAATTTAATACAATTTCCTAAATTTGGTTTTCCAAACATGAAACTTAAGAGATTTTAAGTTTATATATCACTTCTTGTTTTCATCTTTACCTAAAACCTGTACCTGATATGAGAATTTTGAGGAAAAAAATTCATGAGTCTAATTTTTTTCATTTTTTTGAGAGTCTAATTTTTTATCCATTTCCATTTTATGGGTGAGTTTATCCCATTCACATTCATAGTTAT
This sequence comes from Gracilinanus agilis, assembly GCF_016433145.1. Taxonomy (NCBI): domain Eukaryota; kingdom Metazoa; phylum Chordata; class Mammalia; order Didelphimorphia; family Didelphidae; genus Gracilinanus; species Gracilinanus agilis. The sequence continues at coordinate 1,233 of NW_025344431.1, forward strand.
GATTACCATCTATATATTCCCCTCCATTTAATTCTAACCTTTCTCCTTGTGAGAGTCTAATTTTTTAAATGAACATTTCTGTCTTTTAAGATGATCA
>NW_025344432.1:0-1543 GCF_016433145.1 Gracilinanus agilis
TCAAACTCAAAGAGGATCCAAATGGCATTTATGTCAAGGTGAATGTACGGTGTGTCTAACTGTGCCTGATCAAATCAATACAAGTTCAGAAGGCTGTAGCACAGGTCAGGCACAAAAAGCCCATATAAACATCTGGGATAGAGATGTCTCTAAATTTGTGCATCTCCTATTTCTTCAGAGCAACTTCGATTCTGCTTTGCTCATAGAATACAGGGTCTTCTTTGTTGTGGGCATGTGAAAAAGGATGGTCTTGTGCCAGTATCTTCCATGTCTCACAATCCATAAGTCTATACAAAAGTTCTTCAGAGAGATCATTTTTTTTCTTTTTTTAAAATTTTTTAAACGTTTATTAATATTCATTTTTAACATGGTTACATGATTCATGCTCCTACTTTCCCCTTCACGCCCCAAACCCCCCACACCCATGGCCGATACACATTTCCACTGGTTTTAACATGTGTCATTGATCAAAACCTATTTCTAAATTGTTGATAGTTGCAATGGTGTGGTAGTTTCGAGTCTACATCCCCAATTATGTCCACCTCATCCCATGCGTTCAAGCAGTTGTTTTTCTTATATGTTTCCTCTCCTGCAGTTCTTCCTCTGAATGTGGGCAGTGTTCTTTACCATAAATCCCACAGAATTGTCCTGTGTCATTGCATTGCTGCTGGTACAGAAGTCCACTGCATTCGATTTTACCATAGTATATCAGTCTCTGTGTACAATGTTCTTCCGGTTCTGCTCCTTTCGCTCTGCATCAGATCCTGGAGGTCATTACAGTTCACCTGGAACTCCTCTAGTTTATTATTCCTTTTAGCACAATAGTATTCCATCACCAGCATATACCACAACTTGTTCAGCCATTCCTCAATTGAAGGACATACCCTCCTTTTCCACTTTTTTGCCACCACAAAAAGCGCAGCTATAAATATTTTTGTACAAGTCTATTTGTTTATTATCCCTTTCAGGTACAAACCCAACAATGGTATGGCTGGATCAAAGGGCAGGCATTCTTTTATAGCCCTTTGAGCATGATTCCAAATTGCCAGCCAGAATGGCTGGATCAGTTCAGAACTCCACCAGCAATGCATCAATGTCCCAATTTTGCCACATCCCCTCCAACATTCATTACTCTCCCCTTCTTTCATTTTAGCCAATCTGCTATGTGTGAGGTGATACCTCAGAGTTGTTTTGATTTGCATTTCTCTAATAATTAGAGATTTGGAACACTTTCTCATGTGTTTATTGATACTTTTGATTTCTTTACCTGAAAATTGCCTATTCATGTCTCTTGCCCATTTATCAATTGGGGAATGGCTTGATTTTTTATACAATTGATTTAACTCCTTGTATATTTGAGTAATTAGACCCCTGTCAGAGTTTTTTGTTATAAAGATTTTTTCCCAATTTGTTGTTTCCCTTCTGATTTTGACTATATTGTTTTTGTTTGTACAAAAGCTTTTTAGCTTAATATAATCAAAACCATTTAATTTACGTTTTGTAATTTTCTTTAACTCTTGCTTGGTTTTAAAATCTTTCCTTT
>NW_025344433.1:0-5572 GCF_016433145.1 Gracilinanus agilis
ATATATAAATATAATATCTAAAATCTAGATAGAATCTAATAAGAGCTAACATTTAGAAGTCACTTTAGGGATTCAAAAACACTTTCTAGAGATTCTCTTATTTGATATGAGTAGAAATATCTTGTAGAGAATGATGTTTGATGAGCCAAATTGTTGAAACACAAGGGACAGAGAAGGCAGAGCCAGTTTTTAAAAGGTTTGGCCAAAGACTGGACCAATCCAAGTTATCCAGAGGGCATCTAAAGGATGAAAATTGAAGACTGACGAATAGAAGAAAATGGAAAAGATTGGAATATAATTGCATGACAAAGTCCTTTCACCACCCAAATCCAGTAGAGTCGCCATATGAAGACTGACATCACAGCTAAAAGTGTTTATAGAAGTAGAAAGGAATTAAGAAAACAAAATAGGGGAAACAGTTGGATTAACCAGATAAACATCACAGAAAAGATCCATGCTGGTGAGATCCATAATTGTGAGGGCACTGGGAAATTCATTCAAAGGGTATCTGAGGGAGACTAAGGTAGCAAACAAGTGGAAAACAATTCCAAACCCCCCAAATCTGACTGAGAGCATCAATGGTTAATTGGCTTTCATATCCAGTTTCCCACCTATGCAAAAAAATTCAAGAAAGTAATTTGCACATGTATTGAGGGAATTAGTAGGGAATAAACAGGCTTTTTATTTTTTTAAACCCTTAACTTCTGTGTATTGGCTCCTTGGTGGAAGAGTGGTCAGGGTGGGCAATGGGGGTCAAGTGACTTGCCCAGGGTCACACAGCCGGTAAGTGTCTGAGGCCAGATTTGAACCCAGGACCTCCCGTCTCTAGGCCTGACTCTCAATCCACTGAGCTACCCAGCTGCCCTAAATAGGCTTTTTAGCAAATAATGGTCCACAGTAGACCACTTTTAATATCACACAACCAACCGAAAGATGTATAGAGTACCAGATTCCTCTGGGCATACTGCTTGTTGATTTTAGAAACGGCATTTGCTTGGGTAGAAGAAAATGTTGCATGACAAGCACTCTTATAACAAAGTATCTGCCAAGCATACGTCACAATTAGGCAGCATTTCCTGAAAATATATAGCAAAGAGATCATTTTGTTTTAAAAAAATCCCCGATGCCTGATATCACCAAGAAGATGCAAGCTCATTTGAGGTGTTTGCTGGTATCTTAAAAAAAGATCTATGTTGAATAGAGATTCCCTATAGATGGCGAGGTCATCTAAATGTCCCTGTTTACAGATGACATTGTGATAGCATTAATACCTAGAACATTGCAGAGTTTCCTGGTCTAACTATCCACAAAGGAAAAACTGAGTGGATGAAAAAATGTATACTGTGAAGATTATGGCATCCGGTTAAATGTACAGTCCACAGAGCTCATCCTTCACATATACATCTTGGACAGGCATGGAAAATGCAAATGAGTTGGCCTCAGAATTAAATTAAAAAATAAGAGGAGGAAAAGAATGGGTGAGAAAATCATAGAACTCCTTAAATAACAATGGGAGTTCATCTTTTTTTATTTTTAACATTTATTAATATTTATTTTTTTGAAAAGTTAACATGGTTACATAATTCATGCTCTTACTTTCCCCTTCACCCCCCCCCCCTGAATTTTCCCTCTCCCCCCCATGGCAGATGTGTATTTCCACTGGTTTTAAGAGAGCTCATCTTTTTAATACCCATGTTCTAATGATTTTTTAAAGTCCATCTTCCATCTTAGAATCCATACCGTATATTCATTCATTCCCAGGCAGAAGAGTGGTAGGAACTAGACAATGGGAGTTAAGTGACTTGCCCAGGGTCACACATCTAGGAAGTGTCTGAGGCTGGATTTGAACCCAGGTCCTCCCTACTACAGGCCTGGCTCTCAATCCACTCAACCATCTAGCGGTCCCCGAAGATGATGTTGTTACCTGGCCGCAAGTCACATAACATGGGAATCTCTGAAAAATTGAAACTGAATTTTACCCACAGGGCAAGTGAAAGGTACATGGTGGGTGTGAGCAGACGGCAACACATTAATTTTTCTTTTAAGTTTTGAAGAACAAACAGAAAAAAGATGTCATCTAATGTGGGGGCAGCCATTTAAGTATTTTGCATATTTTAATATAATATATTCCACTATTTCGCTCCCTTCTTGTTACCGATGCATAGTACTATACGATTCTAAGTCCCTCACTATGTGGTATGTCTCTTTCCAGCTTCTTGCACAGTTTTTCCTTAGTCTTTGGAGCTATAGAGCTTGGTAGTCAAATTCGGGGGTGAATTCTCTCTGAAATCTATAGTTTCAAATCCATCTGTATTTTGCATTCTGACCTCAACTCTTTAGGACAGTTTCCATTTCTGCTTTCTTGAAATAGGGGGCAGCTGGGTGGCTCAGTGGATTGAGAGTCAGACCCAGAGACGGGAGGTCCAGGGTTCAAATTTGACCTCAGACACTTCCCAGCTGTGTGACCCTGGGCGAGTCACTTGACCCGCATTGCCTACCCTCACCAATCTTCTGCCTTGGAGGCGATACACAGTATTGATTCTAAGATGGAAGGTGAGGGTTTAAAAAAAAAGAAATATGGTAGTCAGGTTTTTTGGTTTCATAATGCTCTTCTGGAGGCTTGAAGGTTTCTGAATTCTCTCTCCATACTGGATTTTTGAGGTCCGTTGTCTTCGATAGTGCTATTGCTACCTCATATGCTCTTATTTTGCTGTCTTGACTTTGCATATCATTGAATTTTGGAGTTCCGGTTTCTTCCTTCTTTTTCTCAAAGGCCAGAGCTTTGCCAACGTTTTCCAGTTTGAATTCTAAGATTTTTTTGTCTTTCAAATATTTCATGAAGAGCTCTAATATATATTATTTTTGTTACGGCCTCTCTGGCACTTCTTTGGCCAGCCCATTTCTTTTTCAGTGTTCTAATTGTAATTATTGCAGAATTATTCTTTTTCTGCAATGTTAGCCTGGTATCTCCTCGGCTCCTCCCTCCTTATATGTTTCCTAATTCAGTTCCTTAGCCTTGCTGTTTCTCCCCATCTCCCCTACCACAGCTGGGAAAGAATCTGATTCTATCATTGCCAAGACGACACTCTGCGAGTGTTTCTTGGGATGTTGGTATAGCTGGTGAAGGCGTGTGGCGGGGGACCAGTTCACTTGAATTTGTTTCCAGTGGCCTTCTCTCTCTTTTTTTAAAACCCTTAACTTCTGTGTATTGGCTCCTTGGTGGAAGAGTGGTAAGGGTGGGCAATGGGGGTCAAGTGACTTGCCCAGGGTCACACAGCTGGGAAGTGTCTGAGGCCGGATTTGAACCCAGGACCTCCCATCTCTAGGCCTGACTCTCCATCCACTGAGCTACCCAGCTGCCTCCCCCCCAGTGGCCTTCTCTCTTTGCCACTGATGTAAGTACATTGCCGTGGAGCCCATAGATGGACACCCACAGTAGGAGCAGAGCATGGGTACCAGAATGGAGTGGGCAACAAAAAGGTAGAAGATAGGGGTGCCTAGCCACCTGCTGTGTCTGTATCCACTGTGTCCCTTTGCACAGACCCACTTGGGGAGCAGGAAGCAAGCTCACAGAGTTTGGAATGGAACAAGGGGCTAAAAGTCCAGGGTACTGATGGGTTTCCTTTTCCTCTACAGGCATGACGAACAAGAGTAACTGGGAAGTGATACTGAAGCTTGGACCTGGGCGAGATAAGGTCAAAGCTCAGCTAGCGGAGCCATGGGATCCAGGATCTGGAGACAGACTGGCCATTTAGTTATGTAGCAAGAAGCAGGGATGTGGGATGGACAGCACTTGTGTTATACAAACATACGTGAAGTGTTTGTGCATGTGCGTGTGTACATGTGTGTACAAGAGGAAGGTCTCCAGGGTAATGACGTAGAAAATCCAGAAGATTTCTAGAAAAACATGGACAAGAACAAAGGAGGCCGAGAGGGCTTCGGTACCAAAATATTTCATTGGTGGAATGGCCTAGGCTTGCTCTCTTTGTTGACTGGAGCAACTGAATTTAATTGTTTCTCTTCTTGGACCCATTTCTTCCATTAGAAAAGAGCATCCTTTCCCCTTCTCTCCTCCCAATGACGTTGACAAACAGGATGGTGTAGGAGATCCACCGACAAGGATGCAAGAGGGACAACAAAGCTCCAACCAGAGCTTTTCTCTTCCTGGGCTTCAGTTTTCCATGAAAATGAGAATGTTGGGGACAAAAAATGGGAAGGGTCATTAAAGCATCTTCCAAATGCACAGAAGGAGACGAAATGAAGTCCAGAGGAGAAAAGAGACAAGTAGGGCAGCTCTGGAATGATAGGCTTTGAATTTCTTATACACTTAAAAAGAAAATTATACATAATAGGGATTAATGATCCTCTCACATGGAATCTTCTTTTTCCTGTTCTGCTTTGTATATGGCAATATCTCCTGGCTGTCTCTATCACTCTCTTTCTCTCTCTGTCTCTCCCTGTCTCTGTGTTTATCTGTCTCTGTCTCTCTGTGCTTTTGTTTGTGTCTGTGTCTGTCTCTCTCCGTTGCCTCCATTTCCAATACACTCATGAACTCAAGAGACTCAACAGAGTTAGGCAGTAAGTCTTGCCTGGAAGAAGGGAATGTTGCCTGATGAGAAGGAACAGAGACAAATATGATATGGGGAGGAACGTGTGTGCAATGGAGCATCTCCTGCAAAGGACTGAAGGATTCTACATCTAGAACTGGAGAGGTCTTTGGAAGCCAGATGATCCAACTCTCATTTTACAGAGGAGGGAATCGAGACTCAGGAAAGGGATTGGACCTACTCAACACTACACAAAGAGAGGCAGGATTTGAACCCTGGTCCTTAGACTCCTCTGTGGCATCTGCAATAGTACTTTAGAGTTTAGATTTTCAATCCAGGCCTTGTGACCCTCTATTCCCCTCTAATATTTCCTCTACTATATCTTCAAGGCTCATCCTTGCTCCGTGGATGATATAAATAATTCATCGTATCAGCCGCCTGCCCACCATAGACATTAAGCACTTTGGGAGCAGAGTCCTTGTCATTTTTCATCTCTGAATCCCTATTCAAAGGCTACTCTTATGTACTATAATATGATAATAATCACTTGTCTTTTCCCAGTAAGTTTCTGGAGTACAAGATGCTTTTTCTACATTCTCTCTCTTGAGCCCCCACTGGCTAGAGACTTTTCAGACAGTGCAGGAATTTGAGAAGGACTGTCTGATGCCCCTTGCCCCAGTGATAGAAGCGGTGGTCCTTAGGGGCTTTTGTTCACAGCCTGGGAAGCCTACCTTATCCACTGTGCATTTCTGGGGGTTGAGCCCAGCCCTGGAGAAGAGCAGAGAAAATGTGCCTCTTTGTAGAGCCGAGGCAGGATGTCTATGTGTGGGGAATGTTCCATAAACTCACGGAGAGAACTGGCAACTTTGCTGGCTTCACCAAACCACGTCCATCGATCACCACTCCTCAGCCCCACCCTTACCTCAATTTCTTTTTTTTTAAACATTTATTAATATTTATTTTTTGAAAAGTGAACACGGTTACATAATTCATGCTCTTACTTTCCCCTTCACCCCCCGACTTCC
>NW_025344434.1:0-13910 GCF_016433145.1 Gracilinanus agilis
TATATATACATTTTTATGTTAATATTGGATAATATTGCCTATAGTTTCTGTATGAATAATGTATTTTCCTTGTTCATCTTTGTTTATATTCTGAATTTTTATTTCGACTTTGTCTAATAGAACAACTGCAATTCCTGCTACTTTGGATTCACTGGGTGCATAGGAAATTTTAATACAGCCTCACATTTTGAGTCTATACATGTTTTTTAGATGTGCTTCTTGTAAGCAACAGATCATTGGGTTTCTTTTTCTTATCTAGCACGTCTTTTAATATGTTGTATTGTTTAGTCTATTGGTATTTAAAGTTATGAGACATAGTTTCATGTTTTCCATAATTTGTCTCCAGTAGAGTTTAGGACTTAGTTTTGTTTGCCTTTCTCTTTTAGGTCAGTACTTTGTTCCTTATTTTACTTAACCTGCTTTGACACAACCTTATTCCCAAAGCCTCTCTTTTCCCTCTCTCCCCCTCCCATTTGTCAAACTTTTACCTTCTTTCTTTCTTTCTTTCTTATTCTTCTTCCCCTAAAGTGTTCGGTTTAAAATCCTCTTGTTTCCACTCCATCTTCTTTTGTCAGGTTTTTCTTTTTCCAAACCTTTTTCCAAGAAGGATTTCTTCACTTTGTTCTCTTTGTTGATTCTCTTTCCTTTTCTGTCTGTTCTTATCTTTTGTTCTAGGTCTATATATGGTGACTGTCTCCTGGATTGAGTGGAGCCCAGACACAAAGGGTTGATTTGTGTGCTCTGACAGAGTAGGAAAACTGGTGGGAGAAGAGGGCTGAGCGGGCAGCCAGAGGCCTGACCGTCTTCCGTGTGGAAACATCTGAATTCTCACTTTCTTGTCCTAGGGATTCAGGTGCAATTGCTCTACCTCTTGTGTATAATTTGTTGATATTAGATAATCTAGTCTACCATCTTACTGGTCATGTGTCCCTACTGCAATAACTTTCTTGCCTACAGCTTCTTCCTCCCTCCTCCCATCCACCTTCCACACAGCTAGAAAAATGATCATCTGCAAGTGAAGATCTGATGACATCACTGCCTGTTCCAGAAGCTTCCGGGGCTCTCTGTTGTCTTTAGGAGACACTTCCAGTGTCTATCTTCCATCTCTTGCTCTTCAAACAGTAATTAAATCAACATTACCATTATTCCTAGCAAGGGTAAATGGCTCTGCTCAGAACATTTATTACTTACTTCTCAGACCAAAACTCCCTTTTCTGGCCTCCATTCACTCATATAGGTTGTAAGGCAAGCTCCTTGATGACTGAACCTGCCTTAATGTTTACGGCATCCTCAGGGCATGACACACAGCAGGCACTTAAGAAGATTTTTAGTCCATTCATTCAGTAAATCAGTCACCGGAAGCCCTCTTGGTCTTTCAGGATCAGCTTACGTGATGCCACCTTCAAAAACTTTGACTGACTCCCCACACTCCTGTGTTGGCCTTTTTTTCCTATGTGTCCTGAAACTACTCATCTGTGACCGTGCTATGTTTTCCCAAGAAAAAGAAAGTTTGTTGAGGGCTAGGATTCCCTCACTTTCGTCATTGTATTCCCAGAACCTAGGCTAGAGCCTGCTATCATATAGCAGGCACTTAAAAAAACACTCGATGTTTCATTGATTGGTATCCCAGAGAAGAATGGACTGAGTAATGGAATGAGTGTGTTTGCCCTCAGTGGAAGTCATCCAGTGGAATCAGGACTAATTTACTTCTGTAAATGTCTCAAAAGAGGTCAGCGTTGACTTGGGGGTAGACTCAGTGGCCAGTAGGGTAGAGTGGATACAATGTTGGGCCTAGAATCAGAATAAGGATGACCTTGTTTTGTATCTAGTCTGTTACCACCAATCAAATGTAAGATCCTTGACGACTAGGGCTGTCTTCCCTATTGGATTGGCAGGGCTTAGCCGTTTCTGGCACAGAGCTTACCCTTGAAAGACGTTGATTGAAAAACGTGTTGTATTCCTTTCTGAAATATTAAATGGAAATCTCAATAGATGGTAAGTTCCTTAAAAAATAGACACAGTGTCTCATTTATCTGGGTCCCTCTTAGGACCACGCCGGTCATACCTATCACAGGGCCTTGCACATACTAAATACTTAGTAATTGGGCAACTAAATGGAATTAGCTTAGAGATGAGAAAGCATTACAAGAGAGCTGGTAGAATACTAGATAAGACCTGAGTTCAAATACCGCTCTGAGTTTTATTAGTTATTTGATAATGATCATATTGGCTAACCTCTGAGGACCTCAGTTTCCTCATCTGTAAAATGTGGATGATAATGCCTCTGTGTATGTGCCTCAGAAGGACGTTATAAGGAGAAAGTGAGACAACGTAGGACGGTGCCAGTACATCTTGTTGGGGGGGGGTGCGTTTGTCTCTTTAAAAGGATATTGCCTTTGTTGCCACTCTAAACCTCTTGAAGTCTTTCTTTTTATTTCAGATTTTACCTCAAAACTCCCCTGTCATTACCAAAGAGTTGGACATTTTAAAAGCACTACTTATACAGTCCAGCAATTGATTACTTCCATAATAATACAGGACATAAAGGAGACACTGGTTAAAAGTACTTTGCACTATTTCTCCTCTTCCAAAAGAAACAGTTCCCAAGTTAGAGGGCACGCCAATGATAGAGCGCTCCATTCAAGGTAATGACATATACATTTATTCACCAAGGCAGCATTCTCCAAATGTCAAAGTTTCAGCCCCAAGGCACTTCTCTGGACAGTGTAGAAAATATAGTTATTTAAATAAAACTTCTATTTCCTTTGTCATCTTTCTTTGGGCCTATCTATATAACAAGGGGAGTTTCCAATATTCTGACAGTGCTCGATCTATACAAGAAGGAAAGCAGTTTTGAGGTCACTGAATTACTGCTTCTTCCATTTGGGGCATTTTTCTAACATTCCTCTGCTCGTGGGGAGGCTGCCCAGAAGAGGTCAGAGCAAAAGGCAGAAGTCTATTATCCACACAAACACAGCTCCTCACAACTCATCAAAACCCTGAGCAAGCATCAGGGCCTGTCAAAAGGTCCTCAGTTCTCATTGCTCCGTCGGACTGGGTCACAACCTTTGTTCCAGCATGTTCTCTGGTAGGAGGCCTACTCTGTTTTGGGTTCCTGAACTGACTCCATCAAGGAATCCCACTCCTCCCTTTGATTGGACTTTTCAATACTAGTAGAAAAAAAAATGACCAACCACTGAATCTGGGACTAGCTCTTGGGGGCCCATTAGCCCCTCCAGATGTGAACTCCAGTGGGTTGAAAAAGCATTATAGAATATGACTCCTACTCACAAGAAATTGGTAATCTTAGAAGGGAGACACGTTTTGGATACGTGAATCAACATGGGATATCATCTCATTAAGTATTTCTTGCTTCCGCCTCAAAGTTCCCACTCAAGTCTCAGGTTAGATTGTCAGGAAACAAATGCGTTCTCCCAATCCACAAGGTCCCACCTTGTGGACTAGTCCACAGCCCACCAAAGGAAAGAATGGGAAGTACTAGTAAATCCATGAGGTCCTACCATGCAGGCACTCCAAATTGTGCCAACCCGTGCATGCATTCTTATGTAGTTTGCTTATGATTCATAGGTGCTTAGGAGTCTTTTATGACTACTTAGTTAACTGGCCAAGAACACAACAGGAGTTGGTTTATCCCCATTGTTACAAGGTCTGGCCCACGTGTCGAGTACCTGTGATGGCATCTCCCCAATTGGACATGCAGAAAGGACTTCCAGGAATCTAGATGATGGGTAACGGAGGTGCCTTGGAGGGATACGAGTCATGCAGACATTCTGTAACTGATCAGATCTGCTAGCCTTGTACTTTTTGATTGGCTACATAGCTGGAAGGAGGGGTATCTTCAAAAGGGCTCACTCAGCCTGGTTTCTTTGTCATATTCGCTTTTGCTGTACTCTTAGGGAACCTCGATGACTCCTTTGCTCACAAACTCTAGTGATAAACAGTGCTGTAACTGGATAGGCCTTGTGAAAGGCTTCACTGAATACTAGGGACCACAAAATCATAGGATTAGAACCAAAATGGGCCAGCGGGGTCCAATATCCATCATTTTGCACACGAGGAAACTGAAATTCAATGAGGTTAAGTGCCTTTTGCAGAGTCCCATAGCTAATGTCTGAGATGGGATTTGAACCTAGATCTTCCTGATGCAAAGTCCAGGACTGCACCTACAATGTGATACTGCCTTCTAGTTATGGGACCACAGAACTTAGAACAGGCGAGATCCTAGCTCCAATGAGATCAGTCTCTTTTTTCAGTGCTTCCTTATTGGAGTATATCCATCTCCTTCTTCCATTTGACCTGAATAAGAAGCAGGCTTCTCTTCAGCATCTTTTCTTTTTACATTCCTTGCCTGAATATCTTGACACAAAGTCTAATCAAATGAAAGAAAGACCTAAACATCCACTACAGCCAATTGTGCATTTTGAGTAGGGACTAGAGAACAGCATCTAATGTGGATCCTGAAACTTCCAAGGGTCTCTTCGATTATAGAAACAGTAGGGGGTTCTGGATAATGAGCATTCTCTGCAGCCCACTCTCATTGTTTTCTTCTATGTATGACTAGTCAGGGAAAGGACAAGAAGCCCTTTGCCTCTTTGGCTCTAGTTTTTTAAAAAGAAAAGTAGAACTATGGAGTTTTGATTAGATTCCCTTTAATGGACCGACCGCCTCCCCTATCCCCAATTCTTGTTTTCTTGAAATGATTTTCTTTTAAATAAAAAATAATAACACAACCAACTGCCATATGTACAGTCGTGTTTTTAGCCAAGCTTGTCTCTCTGCCATAATTGTAGTTCTTTTTGCCCTGGAGTCTTTACAGCTCATCTCCTCAGTTGTACTAAGTGAGTGCCTGGTTTTTAAATACAAAGGAAAAGACTGAAACCCTGGAGAGGCAGAAGTTCTTCACTGATTCTCTATTGGCCAGTTGCTCACAGATGTCCCTCATCAAAATTTTCTGATGCCTTCCTCACCTCTATAGACAGAGCAGTGGCCTAAGAGCATTTGACTCTTGATGCTTGCTGTGGGATCCTCTATAATTCATCTAACCTCTCTGGGCCTCAGTGGTCTAATCTCTAAAGTGAGGGGGGATAATCTTAGATTACAGTCAAGATAGCTCAGTTCTGATGACTATTTCCACTGCTACTCAGTTCTACCTTTGAGGGATACTTTTTGGGAGGAAGGGGCATAGGGGAGGGGATTGTTTTATCCAGTAATGTAGCAGAACACAAAGAAACTAAGATAGTCAGGAGGGTTCACATCATCTCACCATTTCACATTCTTCCTCATATTTCCTTCACAGACAATAAGTAGGTTGGAAAAACAATAATAGGAGGAGGAGAAAGAAGAGGAGGAGTCAGCAGTAGCCAGCATTCATACAGTGCTCCAAGGTTTGCAAAGCCCTTTACACGTATTATCTCATTTGGTTCTCACACCAACTCTGAGAGATAGGTGCTATTATTACCCCCCATTTTAGAGAGAAGGAGAACGAGGCAGAGAGAGATAAAGTGAATTGCCCAGAGTCAACCAGCTAGTAAATCTCTAAAGTCAAATTTGAACTCATCTTCCAGTGCTCTAGCCACTATGACACCACCAAGCTGCTTCCAGTAACTACCATACAGTGCTCCATACACATTATTTCATTTGATTTTTATGACATTGTGAGATGAGTACTCCTATTATCCTCATTGAACAGAAGAGGAAACTGAGGCCCAAAGATGTTACGTAACTTTCCCCAGGTATGTGTTTGAGGTAGTATTTGAACTCCTGACTCCAGGCCTATTACACTATCTACAGTGATAAATAATTTTACAGATCTTATCTTGTTTGAGCTTTACAACAACCTCGTGAGAGGGATGTCACAGGTTGTCCTCCACCCATTTTACACTTAGGTTCAATTTCAGAACAAGGATGTGAATCCAGGTTTTCTTGATCATCTGTTCTACCTTCTATCCACTACTCTAAGTTGCCTCTCACAGCCAGGTATCTCCTAGCTATTGATATGTATGTGGGTCTTGTTCCTACCCCCTTGTTTAATCTTATGGCATACACTTAGCTCTCAATTCTCCTCTACTGCTCTGAACAGTTAGGTAATGTCACCCAAACCTGGGCATCCAGATCAGACATTTTACAGCATTACAAAGGCAAACACAAATGGTTCAAAACTACTTCATCTTTTTGTATCATTTAATATGTGCTTGCCTCCAAACCTATGATTAAACTGTTCTCTTACTCAAACTTAGATGCTTTCCAAGAAAAGTCAAAAGAATGACAAAATAGAAGGAAACATGAAATATCTCACTGAGAAGGTGACTGACCTGGTCTAGAAGAGACGATTTGAGAATCATAGGCCTACCTGAAAATCCAGATATAAACAGAAATCTTGACATCATACAACAAGAAATTATCCAAGAAAACTGCCCTGATGTTCTTCAACAAGAGGGCAAAATAGACATTGAAAGAATCCATAGATCACCCTCTATATTAAATCCTCAAAAGACAACCCCCCAGGAATGTAGTTGCCAAATTCAAGAGCTTCCAAGCTAAGGAGAAAAATATTATAAAAAGCCAGAAAGAGACAAACTTAGATTCTTTCCCTCTTCATCTCTGCCTAACTTACTTCTGACTGTCCTTGAAGGCCTAGTTTCCTCTATAAAGCCTTCCTTTCCTACTAGTAACACTTCTCCTGAGAACCCCCCACTAAGCAACTCCACTTCTCTAAATTCCCATCTCATTTAAAGTCCCGCAACAGGTAGTCCAGTACTTACTCTCTAATTAACCAAGATGTGTTTATTTTCATTTCCAAATCTATGATGAGCTCCTGGAGGTCAGAGGCCTTGATTTATGCTTGATGAATTTACCACCCTATCATCTTATTTCCTCCAAAGAGCCAAGTGTATAGTATTCCTTGATTGGTTGAACTGATAAAAAATATAATCTTCAAAGCTCACAACTTTGCTTCCCATGGTTTCCCAACTTTTCATTAATGTTCTCTCACAAGTTTGTTGGGAAAGGGGGCTCATTGAACAGACGAATACAACATAGTTTGATTCCTTCTCCATAGCTAGGGTAAGACAAGATGAAGACATTGTCTTCCTATAACCCTCAAATTGTTCCTTCTTTTGATGTGCCTCTTTCCATTTCTGGGATCACTATTCTCTCAGCCATCCATATGGGTGATATCTACAAAATTCTATAGATTCCACTTCCTCTAACTTTCCTACCTGTTCTTCCTATCCCCAATGTGGCCACCTTAGTACAGGCCATCACAACCAGCACTCTCCTAGTTGTTCTCCCCACCTGAAAGCTCTCCTTTCTCCAATCCATCCCCCAAACAACTACCAAGTTGGTTTACTAAAGTATACATCTGACTATGTCACTCCCTTGCTCAAAAAGCATCTCAATTTCTTTGGAATAAATTCATTAATAAATATCTGCTATGAACCCGGTACTGTGCTAGATAGTGGGGATGCAAATATGAAAGTAAGACAGACAAGTTTTTGACTTTAACAATCTTACATCCTCGTATGAGGAAAACAACACATAATAGATAATACAAAGTAACTGGGGAAGGGGATCAGGAAAAGCCTCTTATAGGAGAGAGACCTTGAAGTGAGCCTTAAAAGAAATTTGAGATTCAAAGAAGCAGAGGTGCAGAGGAAGGGAATCACAGGTATGAAGGTCAAAAGTATGGACGTGGGAGATGGGACATCATGCATACAGGATAGCAAGTAGATTAATTTATCCAAAAGAAAGGGTTTGTGAGGGGCAGTAATGTGAAATCAATCTAAACATATAGACAGGAGTTACACTATTCAATACAAATTCCTCCATCTACCTTTGAATATCCTCCAATATCTTCTCTAACCTTTCTTTTCTTCTTTTCCAGAATTTTACTACAACATCCAGGCTCTTGACAAATCGGAATACTAGCCACTCTGAGACAATAGTTTTAACTTTCCCGCCTCCGAACCTTTGCTCACACTGTTCTTTCTGTCAGGAATGCCCTCCTCCAGGTCATCTCTACCTTTCCTAATCCTACTTGTTTTCTTAATGCCTCCTCTTCTCTCATCTTCCTTACCACATGGATATTCCCCCTTTCTGAATTCTCAAAGCATTTTGTACCTCTTTTAAGCACCCACCACACTCAGTTGCTTTTTTTCATAGTTGTAGAAATGTAAGTCTTATCTTCCTCACTTCCTTTGTCCTGCCCCTCATCCTAAGGGCTAGCTACTACGCCTTACACATACTGGGCATTCCCTACACATCTGTTTAACTCATGAATACAGAAACCAATGGATAATGAGAACATTGGCTTAATATGCTTCAAAGCACAAAGGATGGTGATGATGAGCATATTTCAGGTTCTAGCCCAAATAGGTCCTGCCAAGAACCCTAAGAGAGACTATTCTCTTAAGGGGGTTAAGAATCAAAACTGCTATCTCTATAGAACTGGGAAATTTACTATGAGTTTTAGATACATTGGCTCATTTGAACCAGCAACCCTCTAAGACTTACAGACAGAACTCTGTTTTAACACTTATAGCAACTGAAGGCCAGAAAGGAGAGTGGCTAAGATAGACGTTGGATTTGAAGTCAGCTCTTGATGACTTTAACAATAGCATCTCATGGGGGCAGCTGGGTTGAGAGTCAGGCCTAGAGACGGGAGGTCCTGGGTTCAAATCTAGCCTCAGATACTTCCCAGCTGTGTGACCCTGGGCAAGTCACTTGGCCCCCATTGCCCACCCTTACCACTCTTCCACCAAGGAGCCCACACACAGAAGTTAAGGGTTTAAAATAACAATAGCGTCTCGTCCATAGAACACATGGTATTTTTAAAACTCATTAAAATTTTTTAAAATTTTAAAAATTAAAGTAAAAAACCTTTTTAAAACCCTTACCCTTCATCTTAGAATCAATATTGTGTGTTGATTCCAAGGGAGAAGGGTGGTAAGGGCTAGGCAATGGGGGTCAAGGGACTTCTGCAAAGTCACCCAGCTAGAAAGTGGCAGAGGCCATATTTGAACCCAGAATCTGTAGGGAGGAACTAGGGTTCTCAATCCACCAAGTCACCAGCTGCCCCTGAAAACTTCTTACTCTTTTTAGAACACACTGCATCTCAGAATAAATATCTTCCCCAGAATGGTGCAAAATTCTGGATTTGTGGGATTCTATGGAGGAAGAAGAGATGATAGCTAGTATTTCGAGAGACCATCGAGGTTTGTGGAGTACTTGCCACATGTCATCTCATTCCATTTTTTTCCACCGGTGGCAAAACCAGTTTGGGTGGGAGGTGGAGAGCCTAGTCAGGGAGGGAGGAGGTGGCAAGCAGGAGCCAGCAGATACCCAGAGTCCAGTCCTCAGCCCTTTGTGCATTACCAGCCCCAAACCCCAGCCAACTCGCCCTAGTTATTTCTCTGGAGGCCCAATTTTAATGCAAGCTGGCTGTAATTATTACTTGGGCAAATATGAAGAATGCTTCTGACTCTTAACTCTCTACCATCACCAAGATGTGGCCGCACCCCTCTCCCTGCCCCACTCCCCCTTCTCCTTCTCCCTTCCCAGGCTTCTCTCTTTTGGTAGTTTCTGTGCAGCACAATTGTATTTGTGCAAGAACTCCAGGGTCCCGGCCATTTCCTTCGAGCTGCAAAGCCAGTGAATTGAGGCCCACACCTTGTACCAGCAGAGAAAAACACGGCTTTTGTCTTTCCTAGAACTCCTGCTCCAGCCCAATTGCAGGCGCTCATAATGAGAGCACACATTGTAACTCAGTCGCTCTTGAAGTCTCTCTGAAACCTGCCGAGCTCAATCCCTTTGAATTTGGACATAAAAATGCTGGTTTGCTCGGCACTGGAACAATTCAATTGTTGTTCCCAGGCTTGCTTTCTCTAGGAGATCTCTTGGTATTTGTAAAGAAAACTGATCAAATATTTGGCTTATAAATAATATTTGGAAACACTGCATGATACCGTATCAGTTGGCTTGTATTTACTATGAAAAGGAATGAAAGAGAATTGCAGACAAGCCTCGCCTTCATCAGGTTTCCAGTTCTCTTTCTGGGACTGCAGCTAACCCGGCTGTTTTATCTTGCTTACATATCAGCTCTGTTTGCTCACATGAGGGCTCACATACAGAGTCATTTACCCTCATCCCAAACTGAGCTGGAAAACTAAGACTGACACGGTCCACCAATGGACGAGGGCCCTGCACAAACGACAGGGCTCATTTTCTTATGGTATCAGACATAGCAAGGGCTAAAGAAAATAGCCTCGTTTCCAGTGCAGCTGCATTGACCTCCATTCGTCGGTCACCAGCCCCCATCTCTGCCTGCCCCCTTCCCAATTTATTCCAGGAAAACACTCCTGCTTTCTAGCCATCCAGACTCGGATGGGATCAGCTTTGTTTAATTTCCCATTCAGGCAAAGAAAACGACCAATTTTAGAAGATGATACCAATACTGTTATAATGAGGGATGTGTGTGCTTAGGACTAGAACCACAACACTGTGCTAGGAGCAAATAGCTTAAGGCATGTCCTCAGCTAAAGGGGGATGGGATAGAGATTGGGAGCTCACTCAAGCCTAGGAGAGCTTGCTGTCTTAACTACTTACTCACCTTAGCCAGCCCTTAACTCTGATCATTTTTTTCTATGCTCAAGTATACTGTTTGAAATCCTAGGGAAAAGCTTGGATTCCTCCACCCTAGTTTTGGCTTGGGAAAACTCCTTTATAAATTTTGAATCTTGGCAGAACCAAGATGGTAGACTAGTTAAGGCAAAAACTCACAGGATCTCTCTCAAAATCCGTCCCCCCAAAACAAGGTTCAAATCATGCCTCAAAATGAATTCTGGAACAGCAAAAGCAACAAGAGGACAGAGTGAAGCAATGTTCCCTTCCAGGACAACTGAGAAGATTGACAGGAAAGCTCTATCTCACTGGAGCGAGGGTGGAGTACAGTCTGGCACAGGCTGAGCCCAAGAAAGTTAGCAGAAGCATTTGAGGAGACTGATCTGGAAGTTGGAACTGGGTGTAGGACTCTCTTACATTGACATATGTAGTTCTCGGTCATAATCTGAGGAGGAGCACTACATGCTGCAGGGGAGCAGGGACCCAGGTCACAATTCCAGGGCATAAAAGAATGCTTGTGGTCAATCAGAGACCAGAACACAGGTTAGGAGAGAGATGACAACACTTCTCCTTAGATTGTGTCACATTGAAAGAACAGTAAATTTAAAGGCCCCCAAAACTAGTTTTGAAAACAACAGCATGAAAAATCCGAAGCTAAGGACAGTGTCCCTTCCACCCAGAAGCAGAAGCCAACTTCAACATGAAGTTAAAAGTCAAGAAATAGGGTGGGAAAATAGCCTAATGACAAAAAATATAGCCTGACCATATAAATAAAGTAACTGTGGTGACAGTAAAGCTCAAAACACAAACTCAAAAGAAGACAACAAGGTCAAAATAGCTACATACAAAACTTCAGAGTAAAAGGTGAAAAGCTCTCAGGCCAAAAAGAAGTCCTAGGAGAGATCAAAAATTTTTTCGAATTCAAATAACAGAGTTAGATGAAAATTTGGGAAAATAAGTGAGTGATACAAGAAAATCAAGAAAAATGATTTAACTGCTTGGTAAAGGAGGCACAAAAATCCACTGAAGAAAACTCCTTAAAAAACATAATTGACCAAATAGAAAAAAGTTGTCTAAAAGACTCACTGAAGAGAAGAAGATATTAAAAAGCAGATTTGGGCAGATGGAAAATGAGGTACGAAAATTCACTAAAGAAAAGAACTTTTTAAAAAGTAGAATTGGGCAAATAGAAGCTAATCGCTCCATGAAAAATCATGAAACGACACTTTTGAGGAGGGAAGGAAGGACAAAAGGAGAGAGAGAGGAAGATAAACAGAAGAAAATCAGATGGAGGGAAATACACATTAACTATGAAAAAAAATTTACAGCAAATTTCTCTGAAAAAGGCCTCATTCTCAAATATATAGGGAACTGAGTCAAAGTTATAACAATATAAGTCATTCCCCAACTGATAAATGGTCAAAGGATATGAACAGGTGGTTTTCAGACAAC
The DNA here is from genome assembly GCF_016433145.1 of Gracilinanus agilis. Classification (NCBI taxonomy): domain Eukaryota; kingdom Metazoa; phylum Chordata; class Mammalia; order Didelphimorphia; family Didelphidae; genus Gracilinanus; species Gracilinanus agilis. Next base: position 12,091 of record NW_025344434.1, read on the forward strand.
ATTGAAGCTATCTATAATCATATGAAAAATGCTCTAAATCAGGAATGATTAGAGAAATACAAATTAAAACAACTCTGAGGTATGACCTCACACTGCCTACTGTGACAGAAAAAATAATGCCAAATGTTGAAGGGGACAGAGAAAAGTGGGACAATAATGCACTGGTGGAGTTGTGAATTGATTCAACCATTCTGAAGAGCAATTTGGAATTATACCCAAAGGGCTATGAAACTGTGCAGACCCTTTAACATGGCAATACCACTAATAGATGTTTCTCAAAGAGACTGAAGGGAAAGGGGAAAAGACATATGTGTATAAAACATATTTAAAGCAGCTCTTTCTGTGGTGGCAAAAAGTTGGAATTTAAAGGAATGTCTGTCAATTGGGGAATAGCTGAATAAGTTTTGGTATATGACTGTGATGGAGTACTATCGTGCTATAAGAAATGACAAGCAGGACGGTTTGGAAAAACCTGGAAATACTTACATGAACTGATGTAGAATGAAGTAAGCAGAACCAGAACATTGTACATAGCAACACTAATCCTATAGGATGACCAACGGTTAATGACTTAGCTACTCTCAGCAATACAATGATCTAAGATGGTTCCAAAGGACTCATGATGAAAAATACTACCCACTTTAAGAAAAAGAACTAATGGAGTCTGAATGCAGAATAAAATATACTTTTGTGAAACATTCATTTTCATGGGGTTTGGGGTCTGTGTTTTTATTTACAATAACATTTTACGATGCTTTGCATGACTACACATGTATCATCTATATCAAATTGCTTACCCTCTCAATGAAGAGGGGGAGATGGAGGAAGGGGAAAAATCTGGAACTCAATTACAAAAAAAATAATGTAAAACATGTTTTTACATGTAATTTGAAAAAATATTTTAAAAAAAGAAAAAAATTGTAAATCCCTTTGATTGTGGGCTAACAAATCTTCTATTTTCAGGGATAATGGTAGCATTGAGAGACATGGAATGCAACAATAAAAGATGAAAAATTCATTTTAATAGACAAATAACAGAAGTAAATGGAATAAGAACCCAGTAGGTTGTACAGTGAGTGACTTGTAGCTGATTTCTTCAAGGATGGCATCTTCTTTAGAAATGGAAATCAAAGGTAGAAACACCAGAGAGCTTCTTTGTTGAGGCTTCTTTCCCCATTTTAGTAGGGCAAATGACCCCGGAGCTGACATATCTGAGAACCCAAACAGGGAATCCACATTAGCTAGGATGCTTTTTTAACCAATTGTCAGGCTGTGCACCACAGTCAGATGAATTCTGCTTCTTGCCAGTGCCTAGCTCAGATCTGTCCTCCCCAGGACCCTTTCTACCTCCCTCTGAGCAATGGAACAAGAGCTCCTTCCCACCTTGCAGGAAGGAGAAGCAAAGGGCAGCAATTAGTCAGCAGCTATGTGTAACAATGGAAGCAAGAAAGACAGAGTGAATTAAAGGAAGGGAGGAAGAGAAAGAATGGATGAAAGGGGAGAAGGGAAGAAAAAGAAAGAAATAAAAAGGAGGAATGAAATAACGAATTAAAGGAAGGAAAGGGAGAGAAAGGCAGATATAAAAAGAATGAGATGAGAGAAAAGAAAAAGAGAGAGAATGAGAGAAAAGGAAAGAGAGAGAAAAAGGAATGTATGAAGAAGAAGAAAGAAAAAAAGAAAGAGAAAGAAAGAAAGAAACTGGCTCATCCAGATGTGTTTGAGGTATAAGGAAAAGCTGTAGGAGTCAGCCTTTCACTGATTTTTGGTACCAGAACCCTATATATATTGGAGCCATATATATGCACACATATGTATATGTG
>NW_025344435.1:0-5809 GCF_016433145.1 Gracilinanus agilis
AGGAGAAAGGAGGGAGAGGAGAAAAGCAGAGGGGAGGGAAAGGAGAAGAGGAGCGGAAAATCTGAAGAGGGGTCCATAATCCTTACCAGACTACTTAAGGCACCTATGACACAAAAACTTTACGAACCCTTGACTTAGTAGACAGCCACTAATCCTTGACAGTAAGCAGAAGTGGCAGAAATCATTGGCATCTTCTTTAAAAACTTCTTAAACTGGAGCTGTTAGTTTTTCATGGCTGGTCCTCCCTCCAGAACTTGCTTTTAAGTTCAATCTTCATGATGAACATTTTCCCGTATTTTCTTAAGTCAACAACAAAATCAATGAAACAATAAGTCAAGTTCTGATTTGTAGTCCACTTCGAAAACCGAGCAACTGACTATCTCTGAGCTGGTTCTAGCTGGCCCCAGCACAGCCCAGTTCTAAGGTCCCTCTCAGCTGGGCCAGAAAAAAAGACTCTGGAAGTCTCATAGCACTAGCGAAATAGCAGTGTGCACTCTCAAGTGAGGAATCATATTAGAGTTATTGAGTTTTTTGACACCACCTTCATCATGAGACTTCCTGTGGCCAGGGGCAGCCTGCCCACACTTATAATGGCTCATAATTTAGTCTGGGAGGCAGGGGAGGCCAGCATCCATAATTCTCCCACAGTAGGGTAGGAAAATCAGAAGAACTATAGAACAAAAACAGAGTAAAAGGGGACTCATGGTAAAAAGCTAGAGAAGATCCGAGAAGAGTCAGCAAGGATTGGTGATGGGAAACTGAAACTACCAGTAAATCAGTGTGAGCCACAGGACCTGCCTATCTCTTTGAATGGGACAACTAGATGGCATGGTGGCTGGAGTGTCAGACCTGGAGTCAGAAAGACTCAGCCTTCTAAGTTCAAATCCAGCCTTGGATACTTACTAGTTGTGTGACCTTGGGCAAGTCACTTAACCCTGATGGCCTCAGTTTCCTCATCTGTAAAATGAGATGGAGAAGGAGGTCACCAAGACTCAGACACAACTCAACAACAACATTCCTTTTGAGTCCAAGTATTTCTACAGAAGTTGTGCCTGACTGCTGTGATTGTTTGAATGAATAGTTTCCATGTTAAGAATATGGACGTGTATGACCCAGATCAAATTGCTTCTCATCTCAGAGTGGAAGGAGGGAAAGGAAGGAGAGAGACAGTTTGGATCTTATAATTTGGGAAAATTATTATTATATGTAATTAGGAAAATAAAATATATTTGAATTTTAAAAACCCTAAAAAAAAAAGTCTAATGACCAAGTTGGGCCCCAAGAACACATATGAAAAGGCACCTCTGGCTTCTTTCCAGAAGTAGAGCAGGGCTCTCGGTATGGCAAACTTTCTATAATGTCAAGGATTTTTTCTAATCTTGGTCAATTTTGCTGAATTTTCTGCCCATCTTTTTATTCCTCATTTTAAGGGATGACACCCTGGAAGGGGTACGGATAAAGTGGGAAATGTAGCCGATATGGATACAAAAGATATCAATAAAAATTTTTATTAAAAAAAAATATAAGGGCAAGCCAGAATACATGACTATCATGCAGAAAATGATGGTCCCAAAGAACTGGCCATTGCCTTAGGCTGGGATTTTCAGCTAGATCCCCACAATGTTTAAGAAAAACAAATAGAATTATAGACCCAAACAGCAAGAAAAAAACCCATCATTTCTAAAAATCGAATTATTATTTTACATACTCCACAGCGCCTGCTTCGACCTCCTTCATGGCCATCGGACCAAATTGTTCTCATCCGACCAATCTAATTCACCCACTGGTTTGAGGCCTACTGGTTGCCCTCAACCTGGTTTAGCCCATCTGCCAAGACCTTTTACGCATGCGAGAAATACAATATGCAGTTTGCAAAGTTGCCCTACTAGAAAGCATAGTAACGAAAGGGTCTTTCCTTAAAATAATAAGTGATATTTATTTAAAGCCATCAGCAAGTATCATCTGCAATGGGGATAAGTTAGAAGCCTTCCCCAATAAGATCAGGAGTGAAGCAGACATGCCCATGATCACTTCTATTGTTTAATATTGTACTCAAAATGTTAACTTTAGCAATAAGAGAAGAAAAAGAAATTGAAGGGATTAAAGTAGGTAATGAGGAGATGAAACTGTCACTTTTGGTGGATGGTATCATGGTATACTTAGAGAATCCTAGAAAATCAACTAAAAAACTAGTTGAAATAATTAACAACTTTAGCAGAGTTGCAGGGTACAAAATAAACCCACACAAATCATCAGCATTTCTATATATTTCCAACGAAAATCAGCAGCAAAAGTTAGGAAGAGAAATTCCATTTAAAATCACTCTAGACAATAAAAAATATTTGGGACTCTATTTGCCAAGATAAACACAGGAATTATATGAACACAACTACAAATCACTTTTCACACAAATAAAATTAGATATAAACAATTGGAAAAACATTAATTGCTCATGGATAGGCCAAGCTAACATAATAAAAATGACAATCCTACCTAAATTAATTTACTTATTCAGTGCCATACCTATCAAACTACCAAAAAACTATTTTATAGAACTAGAAAAAATAATAACAAAAGTCATCTGGAAGAACAAAAGGCCAAGAATATCAAGGGAACTAATGAAAAAAAAATGTGAAGGATGGTGGCCTACCAGTAGCAGATCTTTAACTGTACTATAAAGCAGTAATCATCAAGACAATCTGGTACTGGCTAAGAAATAGAAGGGTGGATCAATGGAATAGACTAGGGGTAAATGACCTCAGCAAACTAGTGTTTGATAAACCCAAAGATCCCAACTTTGGGAATAAGAACTGACTATTTGAGGAAAACTGCTGGGAAAATTGGAAAACAGTATAGCAAAAATTAGGTTTAGATCAACATCTCCCACCCTATACCAAGATAAAGTCAAAATGGGTGTATGTTTCCAACATAAAGAGTGATATTAGAAGTAAATCAGGGGAACATTGAATAGTTCACCTGTCATATCTATGGAGAAGGGAAGATTTTATGATGAAACAAGAGATAGAGAACATTACAAGATGTAAAATGAATAATTTTGATTATATTAACTTAAAAAGGTTTTGTACAAACAAAAACAATGCAACCAAAATTAGAGGGGAAGCAACAAACTGGGGGAAAATGTATGACAAATTTCTCTGATAAAGGTCTCATTTCCCAAATATAGAAGGAACTAAAACAAATTAATAAGAATCCAGGTCAAATGGTCAGAGGACATGAATAGACAGTTTTCAGATGAAGCAATCAAAGCTATCAATAATCATATGAAAAAATGTTCTAAATCCCTCTTCATTAGATAAATGCACATTAAAACAACTCTGAGGGACCACCTTACACCTATCAGATTGACCAATAGAAAAATAATAAATGTTGGAGGAAATATGGCAAAATTTGGACACTAATGTATTGCTGGTGGAATTGTGAATTGATCTGATCATACTGGAGGGCAACTTGTAATTATGCCCAAAGGACTATAAAAGAATGCATACCTTTTAATCCAGCAATACTACTACTAGACCTGTATCCCAAAGAGATAAAGGCAAATGGGCAAGAGCCCGTTTGTACAAAAATATTTATAGCTGCACTTTTAGTGGTGGAAAAGAATTGGAAACTAAAGGGATGTTCCTCAATTGGGGAATGGCTGAACAAATTGTGATATATGATGGTGACAGAATACTAACATGCTATAAGGAATGAAAAAAAGGATGACTTCTTCCTTAGACTTCCTGGTTAAGATGGTGGCAGAGTAAAAAGCAGCTGTTTAACCTCTCCGAACCGAAACATATAGGACTCCTCAAGAAGGCATAAAAACAAATCCAGAGGAACGAAGGGATTCCACAACAGGGTGCAGCATTGAAGGTACGTGGAATCGGGGCATTTCCATGCTATAAGGGGGTGAAAAAGCTCTCACTAAAATGCAAACTGAGCAACCCCCTCCCCCACCCCACACCACCTACAGTGCCAAAGACAGCACACAAGAGCTAGAGCAAGCATGGGGTACCCATTAAGTTCTTGGCAGCTACCTGGGGTCACCAGGGCCTGTTCTTGAGAGCAGCAAGACATAGGACCCCAAGAGGCTAAAGAACGCCCGGACTTTGAACACAGACCCTGAGCACAGGCGCAAGTTCAGGCTCTTACGTCCACGGATCCTGAGCCCAGGAGTGGACCTTGAGTGAGGACCCAGTGCAGAGGGGTGCATGAATGTGGAAACAGCTCCCTAAAACTGTTAAAGAAGCCTCAGATAGAGGAACAAACAAGGGGATCACCAGGAGGCTTGACCCTGAGAACAACTAGATCTGAGACTTCAGGAGCCTAGAGAGCTCAAACAGACCCTGGGTGTGAGGATAAACCTGAGAGGGCACTGGGCTAACAATGGCAAGCCAGAGACAAGAACCCCAAAAGAGAAAAATCATCAAGAAGAAATCTGTAACACTCGACAACTTTTACACAGAGAAAATCCAGACAACAGAGCAAACGGCAGAGAAGAACAAACAAGTAATCACATCTAAACCTTCCCAAAATAATGAAAACTGGTCACAAGAGTTCAAATCTGAGATGATGAAAAAGATGGAAGAGATCTGGCAAGAAAATAACAGTTTAAAAGGCAGAATTTCACAATTGGAAAGTGAGTCAAGTCAACTGAAGACCAGAAATGACCAGATTGAAAAGGAAAACCAAAAGATTATAGCTGAAAACCAAAAGATTATAATTGAAAACCAGTCCCTAAAGGCTAGAATTGAGCAATTAGAAGCTAATGATCTCTCAAGACAGCAAGAACAAATAAAACAAAGTCAAAAGACTGATAAAATAGAAGGAAACATGAATGTCTCAATGAGAAATTGACAGATCAAGAAAACAGGGCTAGAAGAGACAATTTGAAAATCATTGGTCTTCTTGAAAAAGAAGAAATTAATAGAAATTTGGACTCCATACTAAAAGAAATTATTCAGCAAAATTGCCCTGAATTTCTACAAGAGGGCAACACAGACATTGAAAGGGTCCATAGATCATCCTCTACACTAGACCCTGAAAAGACAACACTCAGAAATATAATAGCCAAATTCAAGGGCTTCCAAGTAAAAGAAAAAAATCTTACAAGAAGCCAGAAAGAGACAATTCAGATATCAAGGAGCACCACTCAGGATCACACAGGATCTGGAAGCCTCCACACTAAAAGACCGCAAGGCTTGGAATATGATATTCAGAAAGGCAAGAGAACTGGGTCTACAACCAAGGATCACCTACCCAGCAAAACTAACTATATACTTCCAGGGAAAAGTTTGGGCATTCAACAAGATAGAAGATTTCCAAATATTTGCACAGAAAAGACCAGGACTAAATGGAAAGTTCAATATCCAACCACAAAAACCAAGAGAAATATAAAAAGGTAAATAAGAAACAGAGGGGAAAGGAAGAAAATTCATATTTTTTAAATTTGCCTCTTTAAGGGCTTCAATAAGATCTAATTATTTGTATTCCTATGTGGAGAAATGTTATGTATAATTCTCCGTAGTAAACTTTATTCACTATTAAAGTATTCACTATTATAGCAATTGGAAGAATTATACATAGGGAGAGTTTGGAATACTAAATGGTCTAAGATGATATGGAGGGTGGGAAAGAGGGGGGCGAATAGTAGAGGACACCAAGAGAAACTTGAATGAATAAGAAAAATAGGATAATCTATTACACACAAAGAGAGCATGGGAAGGGGAAGGGATGAATACTATTATAAGAAGGAGAGGAAGAGAGCATTAAGAGGTAATATTTAAACCTTACTCTCAGTGTAATT
>NW_025344436.1:0-6657 GCF_016433145.1 Gracilinanus agilis
CTCTCCCTCTCTCTATGTCTCTGTCTTTGTCTCTCTCTCTCTCCCTCTATGTCTCTGTCTTTGTCTCTCTGTCTCTGTCTCTGTCTCTCTCTCTCTTCTCTCTTCTCTCTCCTCTCTCTCTCTCTCTCCCACCTCTCTTTTTCAAAACCCTTACCTTCTGTCTTAGAATTGTCAATTCCAAGGCAGAAGAGCAATAAGGGCTAGGCAATCAGTCAAGTCACTTATTCAGGGTCACACAGCTAAGAACTGTTTAAGGTCATATTTGAACCCAGGACCTTTCATCTCTAGGCCTGGCTCTCTATCCACTGAGTCACTTAGCAGCCCCAGCTCTGGACATTTTCTGACTGTTCTCACTGTCTGAAATGCTCTCCCTCTTCATTTCTGCTTCTTCCCAACTCCTCTTAATTACAGTATGTTCTCTCTTACTTTTTACTTACTCTCTCTCCTATTTATCCTGTATATAGCTTGTTTGTGAATATTCGTTTACTTGTTTCTCTCTTTAGATTGTGAGCCCCTCTAGGGAAGGAACTGTTCTTTGGCTTCGTATCCCCAGATCTTAGTGGCACACAGTAAGCATTTGAAAAATAGTTGTCACAGACAGAGGGAAGGTATGAGCATTTATACAGCATCTACTATGTGCCAGGCCCTGTGCTAAGTTCTTTACAAATATAATTTTATTTGATCCTCATGCAACAACTCTGGGAGGTAACTGCTATTATTATCTCCATTTTGCATCTGAACAAAGTGATTCAAACAGATGCTGGCTCACTTGCCCAGGGTCACAAGTTACTAAGTATCTGAGGTCAGATTTCAACTCATATCTGCATGACTCCATGCTCAGAACTCTCTGTATCTACTACAGCACCTGGCGACCAAATGCAAGTATAAAGGCTTCATATTTCAACCCGGCCTCAACCACTCACTATACATGACTACAGTAATATTCCCACTAATGTTTTTTCTTTTGTTTTCTCCAGCATTATCTACTTTTTTGTTGTTTTTGCCTCGTCCTTTACACTGATATAAGCTCACAGTCTTGTGGTGTGCCGGTAAAAAACATATGTAAAAGACCATGTATGTACATGTACATACACTTACTGATAAGAAAATCTACAATACATACACACTACAAAATACAACAATCAGTTGCACATCATCAGTTGATTATCTCATAATGCTTTCAATGATTTTTGCCCAACTCTTGGATCTGTAATTATGGTTGTAATTCAACCATGTCTGCTCAAATGGAGGGGGCATTCCTATATGGCATTTTTCCTAATAAATTTGTCGGCACGATATCTGTTATGTGATTTCTGACCCTAATACGAATTATATTTGTTAAACAGAAACATCTTACAATTTCAGTTATACTGACAATATTTTTTAGCAGTTTGTGCTCTTTCAGGGATTGGAACATCGACCTATTCAACATTATTATTCACAAAATAATCCCCAAATCAATTTCATGTCTTAAAATTTCAATGAAATAATACAGTTTTTTCACCATCTTTCTTTACTGAAATATACTCTTCATAAGACTGAGTAGAAGGTTCTAATAAATCAAAATAATTAAACAATCTCATCATTTCTTTTGTTCAATGAAATATAAATTCCACGTGTTGAAATATATCTTCAAATTACATATTTTGAAGAAGGGCATGAAATTTATGATTTTCATTAAATGGAATGCTTTTAAACTTATCTGACAATCAAAGCTTCAATTTGAAATTCATGCTTTCTACCACTAATCTTTAAGTTTTTCAAAGCACTTGTGAATTTTGGGGGGGATTGTTTTTTCCACTTTTTAAGTATTCGTTATTGTTGACTGCAATGCAGTTTGAAAAAATGAAAATTCTTCAAGAATATTAACATAGGGGTAGCTAGTTGGTTCAGTGAGATAGAGAGCCAGGCCTAGAGAAAGGAGGTCATTAGTTCAAATCTGGCATCAGACACTACCAAGCTGTATGATCATGGGCAAGTCCCTTAACCCCATTTACCTAGCCCTTATAGTTCTTCTGCCCCGAAACCAATACTTAGTATTGATTCTAAGAGAGAAGCTTAAGGGTTATTAAAAAATATCAGTTTAATAATTGCAAAGTGTTGCAAGAAATTAACCTTACCCAATCACTTGGCTAAACCTTAACAAGGAGAAGAATAAGTACAATTTATAAATAATACAGGATAGGTAGGCTGCTCATCAGCAGCACCTCTTCTACTACCAATTTAAATTATTTCAATTTCAGGTTCTTTTACAATATTTTCTTTTTTTAATTTAATTTCCCCCCATTTATGTGTAAAAACAATTTCCAACATTTTACAAGAATTTTGAGTTTCTAATTCTCCTCCTCCACTTGCCCATGCTTAGATGGTAATCAGTCTCATATAGATTTTATGTACGCAATCATGTAAAACTTTTCCCCATATTAATCCTTTTTTTGTGGAAGGAAGTGCAAACAAAAAAAAATTAAGGAAGTTAAAAAAGTTCATTTTGATCTGGATTCGAGCTCTATCAGTTTTTTCTCTAGATGGCCTTTTTTTTTTATTGTGAGTCCTTAGGAATAGTTTTAGGTCATTGTATTGCTGAGAATAGCTGCTATTCACAGTTGTTCATTGTACAATATGGCTATCACTATGTACAATGTTCTTCTGGTTCTGTTTATTTCATTCTACTTCAGTTCATGTCTTTCCCAATTTTTCTGAGCTCCTTCTGCAGATCATTACTTAGAGCACAATATTATTCTATTACAATTACATATTATAACTTAATCAGCCATTCTGCAATTGATGGGTATTCTCTCACTTTCCACTTCCTTGCTCCTACAAAAAGAACTGTTTTAAATATTTCAGTACATATGTGTCTTTCCCCCTCTTTTTAAAATCCCTTTGAGATACAAACTTAGTTATGGTATTGCTAGGTCAAAGGGTATGTACTGCTTTATAGCCCTTTGAGCATAGGTCCAAATTGATTTTCCTGAATGGTTATTTCAGTTCCCAATTCCCCCAGCAATGCATTACTGTCTCGACTTTCCCACTTCTCCTCCAAAGGTTTGTCTTTCTTTTTCTGTCATAATAGCCAATATAATAGGTGCGCAGTGGTACCTCAGAGTTGTTTTAATTTTAATTTCTCTAGTTATTAGTGCTTTAGAGCATTTTTGCATGACTCTAGAGATCTTTAATAACTTTGTTTGAGAACTACCTGTTCATATCCTTTGACCATTTATCAATTGGGAATGACTTGTATTCTTAAATAGTCATTTCATTTCTCTATGTATTTGAAAAGTGATTAAGCATTGTCTGTCACCACCCTTATCCTCCTCTCTCTATGATGATTTTTCATGTCTCTTTATGTTATATCATTTACCCCATTACCCTATCTCTCCCTTCCCTTTTCCCTCAATATAATCCTCTCTTTCACCTCTTGATTGATTTTTTTACATGTCATTCATATGCATACATATCATATCATATATACATATCATTACATTTACATAGACATCATATCATCACATACATCATATCATAATCAGCTTACTTCTCTACCCTCTTTCTGAGTAAATTCCTTCTATCTTGTCTACTACTAAGAGTAACTTTTGAGAATTACTAATTTCCTCTTTCCTTGTAGACTTAAACATTTTGACCTTAATGAGGCTCTTAAATTTTCTCTTTCTTATTTATCTTTTCAGGCTTCTCTTGGGTCTCATGTTTGGACTTCAGATTTTTTGTTTAGGTCTGGTTTATTCCTCAAGAATGCTTAGAAATCTTCTATCTTATTGAATGATTATTTCTCCCTCTGAAAGAATATACTCAGTTTTGCTGGATAGGTGACTCTGAGTTATAAATCCAAATCTTTCACCTTCCTGAATATCATATTCCATGCCTTTTGATTCTTTAATGTAGAAGCTGCTGAGTCCTGTGTGATCCTGATTGTAACTCCATGTTATCTGAATGATTTCTTTCTGGTTGTTTGCAGTATTTTCTCCTTGACTTAGAAGCTCTTGAATTTAGCTGTTACATTCCTTAAAGTTGTCATTTGAGGTTTTCTTTCTGGGGATGATCTGTGAATTCTTTCAATTTCAATTTTATTTTATTGTTCAAGGATCTCTGGGCAGTTATCTTTTATAATTTGATGTCCAAGGGTTTTTCCTGATCATGGCTTTCAGGTAGTCCAATAATTCTCAAATGGTCTCTCCTACATCTATTTTCTAGGTCAGTTGTTTTATCAATGTGATATTTCATGTTTTCCTCTATTTTTTTTTCATTTCTTTGATTCTACTTTATTGTTTCTTGATTTCTCATGAAATCATTAATTTCTAGATGGTCAATTCTGATTTTTAAGGCCTCATTTTCCTCTGACAGTTTTTGGTTCTCCTTTTTCAATTGACCTATTTCTTCTTGCATCACTTTCCTTTCTTCATGCATCACTTTCATATCTCTTCCCTACTTTTCCTCAGCCTCTTTTAATTGGTTTTTGAAGTCTTTTTTTTTGAGCTCTTCCAGAATTTGTGTCAAATCCATGTTTTTCTTTTGGAATTTGTATGTGTTTCCTTTGCTTTCACTATCCCCTTCTGTGTCTGTACCTTGGTTTTTGTCTCCATAAAAATTCTTTATAGTTAGGTGCTTTTTTGTTGTTTTCTTGTTTTTCCTATCTAATTATATGAAGGCTCTTTTTTCCGGGAAGTTGGGGTACCCTCTTAAACTTTAGTCCTTTCTTGATATTATTCTCAGTTTATATTCTGTGTCTGAGGGTTGAGAGCTCTGGAGGGAGCCTCATCCCCTTGCTGATTCAATTTACCCTTGAGATGCTGATGGCTTAAGGACTTGCCTTAGTCTTGGGTGTAAGCTTTTGATCTCACTCAGACCTTGAACAGGCCAGGGGCTGATCAAATTCTATCCCCAGGCTTAGGCTCAAGTTTTTGATTTTGCTGTGTACTTGATCTAATCAGACACACTCTTAATTGCCTTTTCTTGCAGCTCTGCTCTGAGCTTTAGGCAGAAAGATCAGTACTTAGTACTTAGTATTATCAGTCCCCCCCCCCCAAACTGAGTACTATGTCCTTATATCCCAAGTCCAGACTGCAAATCCTGGCTTTGTTCTGTGCCCACACAGATCAGCCCACTTCACTTGAGACCACCCTGGGCTGAGACTTCAAACTTTTCCATAGTTTTGAAATTTCAAGGAGTATGGGTTGGCTTACACCACTATTTTTCCCATGCAGGATCTCAGGGTCAGAATGTTAGCATGAGCTTAGGTTCCAAACCTGGGACAGCAGATGGGGGGTGGGGTGATGGTTTGCTCTTGGCTTGCTCTTCCCTCCTTGCTATAGCCTTTTGCTGGTTCTGTTCTCCTTTCACCCTAGTTCCCCAGATGATCTCTGCCTACCTTTGGGGTTTTTCTTTTCTTGAAAGTTGTTTCACTCTGTCTCCTCACTGTTTCTTTTACTCCTGCATTTTTTTGTGGTGATATTTTAATCTTGGTCAGAGAGGATACTTATGATGACATGGAGGAGCTGCTGTAGTTTACTCCTCCATCTTGGCTCTGCCCCCGGAAGTCCCCTGTTCTGGTTTTTAAAGTATTAATTTCTTCAGTATTTTTTGTGCCTCCTTTACTAAGCTATTGACTCTTTTTTCATGATTTCCCCATATCATTCTCATTCCTTTCACCAATTTTTTTCTACTTTTCTTATTTAATTTTTAAAATTCTTTTTGAGCTCCTTCATTAGTTCTTTCTGAGTTTGAGAATAATTCCTATTTTTCTTGGAGGCTTTAGATACAGTAGTATTAACTCAATTATCTTCTGAGTTTGTGCTGTGGTCTTTCCTGTCACCTAACTAACATATTGTGTTGAGTTAATGTTGAGTATTTTCTGTTGCTTGTTCATTTTCAAGCCTTTTGGTTTTCTTTTAAGTTACAAAACTGTTAAAGTTGGACTCTTTAATCGTGGTGAAAGGAGCACTGTTCTAAACTTTGGGCTCTTTGCATATTTGCCTTCATAGCTAACTCTTGGTATCTATGTTTTTGGTTAATCCAAAGTGGTATGATATAAGGAGAGGTGTGTTTAATACTCTTCCAGTCTGTGCTCTGGTCTATGAGTAACAACAAGTACTCTTTTATGCCTTGAAATTGTAACCTGTGTCCCCTGATCCCCTCTGGCTGCAAGGGCTGTTATGTGCTAGTGTTCTTCTTCACCTTGAGACCTCAACCCAGGACTGTGACCTTGATCTGCATATGGGCAATGTCTGACTCCCCTTACCATCTGTGACTGAGAGTACAAGGAAGTTTTTGCTTCTTAGTCAGTCATTACCAAGACCTGTTGCCATGATGGGGTCTACCTTGGCATTCTGCTTTGCATTCCACTTCCACTTAGGTGCAATAGATCTTTCATGCTGATCTTCTAAGTTGTTTTGCCCTGAAAATTATTATTTGTTTATCTTAAGGATGTATCATTTTTTAATAATCACATCACAGATAATCATGAGTATGAGAAAATATTCAATACATGCATCTTATCAATAACATTTAATAAATATTCATTAATTTTGGGAAGTAAAAAGTGAAATATCTACTGTCAGAAAATATACTCTCATTTAACTAAAATTATATAGCTAAGATCTTTACTATTAAGTAATTATTTGATTATATATATATGTACATATATAT
>NW_025344437.1:0-5598 GCF_016433145.1 Gracilinanus agilis
TATATAATGTCACTTCAGCCTCATCCTGTGAGGAAGGTTCTCTTATTGAGCCATTGAGCCCATTTTCCAGCTGAGGCCACTGAGTCTGAGAAAACAGCTTTGTTAGAGTTTTATAACTACTAAGTTTCAGGGGTGAGATTTGAACACAGGTCTTGCTTATTTAAGTCCAGCATTATATGCAGTATGTCTTGTTTCTCCCGTTGAGCTCTTTGGTAATCTGATTAAATATTTGCCAGAACCTAGGAACAGAGGTCTGCACAGTCTTGATTGGAAGTGGTGGGTGAAGGACCAAAGCAGCGTCACGCTACCCAATGTAGGTTTGGAAGTCCCTGGCATAAAGTCTTTTCAATATACTTCAGCCTACCTTTCTGATCTTATTCTACATTTTTGCCCTACACTCATTCTGTTGTCCAGCAGAATCAGCCTATTTGCTGTCTCTCACGTGGGCCACCCCATCTTCCATCTCCTTGCCTTTGAGCAGACTGCCCCACATGCCTGGAGCATACCTCCTCTTCATCTCTGCCACTCAGAAATCCTTGGATCCCTTCAAAGTTCAGCTTACACTTTGCCTCCTACATGAAGCTTTTCCTGATCCCCAGCTTCTAGTGCACCCCTTCAGAATTCCCTTGCATTTCTTTTGTAAATACTTCTGTGCGTACACGTTGTCACCTCTGTTAGAGGGTGAAGCTCTCGAAGGCACAGACTTTAGCTTTTTGCCTTTATTTCTCTTGTGCCTGGCATATAATAGGTGCTTAATAATTGCTTATTAACTGATTGATAATTCAAAGAAAGGGGAGGCTTTGGGGGGGGGATTGGAGTGATCCTAACATGTTACATAGGGAAGGTGGTATCTGACTTATGACTTGAATGATGACGAGTAGGAGTTTGGTAGGCCCAGAGGAAGAATTTACAGCATTGGGGAACCATTGGATGGCCTTGGATGATATAGAAGAATGTCCTTTTTTAGGAATTGAGTAAATTATCTTCCCATTTGATAGGAGTCTCTCCAGTATTGGGTTTACTCTGTTTTTGGTAAAATCTTTGCTCATGAAAACAAATCTCACAGTTTGGCCTTCAAAGAAGATCCATTTGCCTAAATGGGGTTAACATGAATTTTTTTAACCCTTACCTTCCATCTTGGAGTCAATACTATGTATTGGCTCCAAGGCAGAAGAACGGTAAGGGTTAGGCAATGGGCGTTAAGTGACTTGCCCAGGGTCGCACAGCTGGGAAGTGTCTGAATCCAGATTTGAACCCAGGACCTCCCATCTCTAGGCCTGGCTCTCAATCCACTGAGCCACCCAGCTGCCCCCTCAACATGGATTTCTGGATAACTCAGTTTACCTTTACTTTTGAGAAACCCCAGTAGTAAGCACACCTATTCTGATTTGAATATTAAGCACCTTTTTGTTTTGGAGGCTTCTCTATTGGATGAAAGTTTCCTCTCCAGAAGCCCAGCTCCTGAGTTTGCCCCTTGTCTTTAATTCCTTACAGCTGATCATTCTCTAATGCTGTAGCTGCTGAATGTTAGGAGGTCTACACGCCTGTTTGTGGTTAGTCTTTGTAAGCTTCCCAAAAGGGTATAAGAGACAATCAGGTTCCATATCTCTTTGGAGTTGGCGCCTAGTATGGGGTCTTCTCCCAGGGATTCAGTTCCCAGAGTCTCAGAGCCTTTGGTTCTGTATGGAATTTGTTTATGTCTCTGTGTGGTGGCCAGATTAATGAGTCTCTCCCTTTTTTCTCAACTAAAGAGTGGGTTTTCTAACTACTTGGAAGTTTTGTATTTATTTCCAAATTAACAATGGAAAGGAGAGAAAAGCAGGGTGGACCATGGGGAACGGTGGCCCAAATGCCCTTCAGGTTGTCTCAGGTGCCTGTGTTGGTTGTTCCTGTTTCATTAGGACAGGAAACGAGAACTCTTTAAGAGAGTCTGATATCTCCTCAAGACAAGGAAGATAATGAGTCAGGTAGGAGGCAGTAAGCATTGGCAAGTGCTTACCATGTCCCAGAGATGGCTAAGCACCAAGGATGGAAAAAGCCAAAAACAGTTTCTCCCCTAAAGAGCTCACATGGTCATCAGGGAGACAACATGTAAATGACTAGTTGCGTGTAAGACTCATCAAGAGCAAATAGAAGGTTATCTCAGAGAGGAAGGCCCTAACAGCTAGGAGGACTGGGAAAAGCCTCTCCAGGATGGAGGGTTTCAGTGGTGCCTTGAAGCAGAAGGTCTGCATCTTCATCAGAGACAGAAGTGAAAAATGTAGTGGGGGGAAGTGTCTGAGTCTTGTGAAATGAAGAGGGAAGAAGGAGCTCTTAACAAATGACCTTAATTGTGTGTGTGTGTGTGTGTGTGTGTGGGGTGAAGTATGAGGTGAGAGCCTTAGCTGGAATGGGATTGGGAATGCTGTGGGACGCTCAAGGAGAGAAGAGATGATTTGGAACAGCCGATGTAGAGAGTGGACAAGGGATAAGAGCTCAAGCTGGGAAGAGATGAATAATTGCCTTCCAGCAGTGAAGGCCCAGTTAAGATTACATAACAGATTTGTAGAGGTTTCTAGTCAGTATAGTTTCAGCAGCAAATGCAGAGAAGCTGAGGATGTGGATGGCGTGTGTGTAACTTGGAGCTTGAGTTCGACAAAGAAAGTATGATGAACTCTAGAGAGTGGAGGCCACCTTGGAGACAGAAGAGAGGCATAAGAGAGGGTGTAAGGCATAGGGAAAGGATGGAGTGCTAAAATTAGATTATGCTTAAATCATGGATTTTTTGAGTTTGTGAAAATGGAATTGGTCAGAGGAAGAACTGAGGGAGGAGAAACAGAAGAAAAACGACTGCATGAACACATGGGCTGATGGGGATATGATTGGGGATGGAGACACTAAACAATAACTCTAGTCCAACTATCAATAATATGGAATTAGGTCTTGATCAATGATACATGTAAAACCCATGGAATTGTGCATTGGCTAAGTGGGGTTAGAGGGGTTTGGGGAGAGGGAAAGAACATGAAACATGTAACCAGAGGAAAATATTCAAAATAAAAATTAAAAAAAAATTAAAAAAAAGAAAAAAATGGAATTGGAATGCTTGCAGGTTATGGCAAAACTCAGGGGCTGACCATCTCCACATGTAGCTGAGGAGCATTGGAAGAGGAGGTCATGGGAATTGAGCAGCCTGAGGAACTATCACTTTGTATGTTCCAGCCTCCTAGTGTGAGCTGGCCACTGATCTGACAGAACCACCCTCCCTTCTCAGAGATTTGGAGAAATGAAAGAATGAGGACTGAGAGCGATCCCAAGCTGAGGGGATCGGGGAAAAGGATTTTATCTGCTCTTTCCCCCTCCCATCTCTGGAGTCAGGAGGGCAAACCAGGTATACTGTACAAGTAAACAGGAAAGCCAGTATTATGTAGTAGATGAAGTCCTGGCCTTGGAGTCCAGAAAATCAGGTTTTATATTCTGTCTCTGACACCCACTCAGCGTGGGACCGTAAACAATCATAATGGTAATATAATAATAGCTGGCATTTGTATAGTACTTAAAGGCTTGCTGAGTGTTATACGTAGATTTTCTCATTTCATCCCTAAGACACTTTTCCTGAGCCTTGGTTTCATAATATGTGAAACGAGGACAATAATAGCAGGAACTATTCACTCTGGGGGTTGCTGCGAGACTCCACTGAGACAATCAAGGTAAAACACATTATCAACTTTTTAGGCACTTTGTAAATGTCCGTCATCATAATGATCATTATTCCAAAGCGGCATATAGTCCTCCAGCCGGTAAAGTGACCTCAGGCTGAAGGGCACATCTGGATCCTGGGGACAGCTCAGATCTTCGTCTTGTTTCTATTTGTGCAACTTCAACTTTGCAGCGCATCTGGGAAAGTGACTGAATGTTCTGCTTCCGACCCCTTCCTGTCACCCAGCCACAGAGAGGTCCCACTGTCCTGCTTACCATCACTCTTAGCCACTTAGAGTTGGCCCCCAAAGTGCATTCCATTTGACCAAAGTGCCAGTCTGACTCCGTTCTTGCCCTCAGTTAATAGACTGATTGAATGGCATAATAAGAGTTGCCATGTTGTCTTGGGATTGTCTTGAGGTAGTCCAAGATGGAGCCATAAACAACCAACCAAATAGATAAGTATCCAGTGTCTGCTGAAATCTTGCTCCAAGGTGTTGAGGTTAGTCAGGGCTCTCCAAGGCTTCACCAGTGAAGTTTTGGGGTCTCTGGAAGATCCTGCCGGGCTGGCAAGGCATCAGATTGGGGCTCGGCAGTGGACTCTTGCCTGGAGATCAGCCTGGCTAGATGTGGAGAGGCTCATCGCCAGATAGGTTGCAGGGTGAGGAATTTTTCAGACAGCAACTCTCGAGGACTATCTACTAGGCCATAGAGGAGGCCTATAATCTGTATCATCAAAGGGGCTATTCATACTTTAGAAATCACAGATCTTTGAAGAACTGCAGAAAGGGCATAGATGGATGGAAATACTGTAGCTTGGCCAACCTGGCATTTGGTCTATTGGCCATGGAACAGAAGGCTTAGAGGAGTCTCTTTCTAATGGCAGGCTTCTTTCTTTTTTCTTCTTCATCTCAGCCCTTCCTAATTACCTCTGCTGTGACCTGCTAGCACTCCTAGCCCCTGCTCCAAGGTGGCTGAGCCCTTGCATCTTGGCACACCAGCCAGCCAGATGCCCAGCCCTGTATTGCTGTCTAATTGGAATATCTTTGTAGCTAGTTAGCTGAGGATTTGAAAACTCTGGGGAGATTCAGTAGCCGAGACAGCCTTCAAAATTGGAGAATCCATCCCTTTCAAGGCTTGCTGCAGCATGGTCTGACGCCAGTCTGGGGAGGCACTGCTGCCCCTTCCCTTCCACGTACAGAAGGGGATTTGAATTGCAAAGGAGCTATTAAAAATAGCACCTCTGTGTATATTTTTAAAAAAGAAAGCCCAAATTGATCTGACAAATAGCAAACACCATAAACTATAGAGGGACTCTAGTGATCCAGCACAATAACAGTCTTCTTTATGTGAACTAGGAAGTCATCAAAAAGGGGCAGTTTCCAAACGAGTTTGGATTTTATTGAAATAATTGGCAGTAGGAAAAATGCATAACAGGAGAAAATAATTAGCCAAGTATTACTGGTAAGATGTGATGGCTGTGTCTTGTTCCCAGGGGGAATTGGTCCCTGGGTAGAAACGGAAGCCCTGGCTTCGGAGTGAGACTTGGAAGCCCATAGGAAGTCATCCCTACCCAGCCTCAGGTGGCACCCATGACAGGCATCTATTACAGCTGGAAGATTTCTGAGAATGAGGTAGCTGAGGTTTGTTTTTTCCCTTGAGAAAGAAAAAATTATCTAACATTTGAAGACCTTAGCCATTCTAGAGCAAAAAAAAAAAAACAAGTCAGGATAAGCCAAGGTAAGGGAAGGAAGGGAGGGAGGGAGGAAGGGACGGAGGGAGAGAAAGAGGGAAGGAAGAGAGGGAAGAAAGGAAGGAAAGGAAGTAGGGAAGGAAAGAAGGAGAGTCAGGAGGAAGGGAAGAAAGGGAGGGAGGGAAGGAAGAAAGGAGGAAAGGAGGGAAGAAAGGAACAAAAGAAGG
>NW_025344438.1:0-6784 GCF_016433145.1 Gracilinanus agilis
GGGAGAGTAATGAATGCTGGAGGGGATGTGGCAAAACTGGGACATTAATGCATTGCTGGTGGAGCTGTGAACTGATCCAACCATTCTGAGAGGGCAATTTGGAGCTATGCTCAAAGGGCTCTAAAAGAATGCCTGCCCTTTGATCCAGCTATACTATTGTTGGGTTTGTACCCCAAAGAGATCATAGATAAACACACTTGTACGAAAATATTTATAGCTGCGCTTTTCATGGTGGCAAAAAACTGGAAAAGGATGGTATGTCCTTCAATTGGAGAATGGCTGAACAAACTGTGGTATATGCTGGTGATGGAATACTATTGTGCTCAAAGGAATAATAAACTGGAGGAATTCCATGTGAACTGGAAAGACCTCCAGGAATTGATGCAGAGTGAAAGGAGCAGAGCCAGAAGAACATTTTACACAGAGACTGATATACTATGGTAAAATCGAATGTAATGGACTTCTGTACTAGCAGCAATGCAATGACCCAGGACAATTCTGAGGAACTTATGGCAAAGAATGCTACCCACATTCAGAGGAAGAACTGCAGGAGAGGAAACATAGAAGAAAAACAACTGCTTGAACACATGGGTTGAGGTGGACATGATTGGGGATGTAGACTCAAAACCACCACACCAATGCAACTATCAACAATTTGGAAATAGGTCTTGATAGATGACACATGACAAAACCAGTGGAAATGTGCGTCGGCCATGGGTGGGGGAAGTGTGGGGGGTGAAGGGGAAAGTAGGAGCATGAATCATTTAACCATGTTAAAAGTGAATATTAATAAATGTTTTTAAAAAAATCTGAGCCCAGATTTTAACCCAGATCTTCCCAACTCCAGGCCTGATGTTCTATCCACTGGACCACTTTGCTGCCAATTGTTGTTTGATGATGATGATGATGGTGGTGGTGATGATGATGGTGATGATGATGGTGGTGGTGGTGATGATGATGGTGATGGTGGGGAGGAGGAGGAAGAGGAGTTTGTGGTTTTTCATTTCCAATCCATCATGATCCTATTTGGTGTTTTCTTGGCTGAAATATTGGAGTGGTTTTCCATTTCCTTCTCTAGTTCATTTTATAGACGCGGAAACTGAGGCAAACAGGGTGAAGTGATTTGCCCAGGGTCACAAGGGTCCTCCAGACTCCAGGACCAACTCTCTATCCACCATACCACCTAGCTTCCCCACAAGAAATATGAATAGCAGAACTTTTTGTAATAGCAAGCACCAGGAAGGAAATTCAGTGGTTGTCCACTTGAGCAGAGGAGCAATTTGATAGGACCTCTTGGATTTAGAATTAGAAGAATCATAGATTTAAAATTAGAAGGGACTTTAGAGACCTTCTAGCTCAGCATGATCATTTTACAGAAGTGAAAACTGTTGCCCATAAGGGAGAAGAGACTTGCCCAAGATCATACAGAATCAGGATCTAAATCTACATCTTGTGACCCAAATCTCAGTGCTCTTTCCATTCTACTTCACTGAGTTTTTCTAAGCAGAAGAGGACTGGCAAGTACTTTAAATCATGGGTGGAAGAGGTATATGAATATGATGTAATATTATTGCACCATAAAAAGGATTAACATGAAAGTGAGAAAAATAAAGTGATGTTTGAGCTAGGAAACCCATAGCTCTTTCTACATTTAATCAGTAATCTTATACTCTCTATGTTAAGGGAAGCCCTTCTAGTTGTACACAGACCATCCAAATAAGCACTCATGTCCATTTACTGCCCAGGAATTCCTGCCTAAGAACCAAGCCACAGGCCACTATTTTTCAAAAGAAACAAATTGGAATGGAGCTGTGGATGGAGTTATACTAAGAACTTAACTCATGAGCCAGTGGGTTCATGATCTTGGAGTCAAGATGACCTGAGTTCAAATCCCATTTCAGTCATTTACCAGCTGTAAGGATCTGGGCAAATCATTTAATCTTTCCTAGACTCAGTTTCCTTGTCTCTAAATTGGAGATAATAGCCACTTCTCAAGGTAGTGAGGAAGATCAAATGAGAGAACATGTAAAATCTCTACAAGCTTTAGTATAACTGCCAACTATAATTATTATCAGGATACATTTCCATTTTCCTGACCTTCTAGGCAATAGTCAGTGTGTTAGGAAGTAAGTAGTCTCACAAAAGGGAGGAAGGATTAGACAAAATGAGCTCTAAAGTCCCTTCTATCTGGAAAGTCTCTCGTCTAAGAGCTGCTGCCTTAATATGGGTCTCCTCGACCTTGGAATATCTCATGTACGCAGCATGGCCTTACTCTTTCTTGGGTTTTCAAAGAGGGGAAAGTTTGTCCTGAACCTCTCGAACCTCAGAGCTGCCTAGGAACAACCTAGGTATCTCCTTCCTCCATCCTCTTCTGCAGGTCACATCTTTCTTCAGGATACCCCAATGGCACCCCCTGCTGCTGAATAGTAATATTCCACTGCAGGAAGAGATAAACCTCTTTAGCCTTGTCTCTGCCTTTCTAACATTGTCCTGGACTGACTGTCTTGATCAATGATACATGTAAAACCCAGTGGAATTGTGCATCGGCTAAGGGGGGTTAGGGGGGCTGGGGGGAGCGAGAAAGAACATGAAATATGTAACTAGGGGAAAATATTCAAAATAAAAATTAAAAAAAATGAAATAAATAAAATAAATTGCTGTCAGGTTCTTTCTGAGTCCATGACTCATCTCCTTAGGTCTAGATGAAGACAGTAATTCAAAGAGGTAATAGGCCAAGGGAGCATTCCTCAGAGAATTAAAGAATCCTGGAACCTCAGAATTACAAAGGACTTTATAGACCATCTAGTTCGAGTCATGCTGGACAGGAATCACTCCTAAAAAGCATCCCAGACAAGTGATCCCTCAGCCTCCACCTGAGTATCTCCAGTGAAGGGGAGACTTACCACCTCCCAAGGCTCCCTATTCCACTTTGGAATAGGTATAACTGTGAATAAATTGGTTTTACATTAGATCTAAATTGGCCTCTCTGCATCCTCATCTTATTCCTCCTTATTCAACTTCCCAGAGCCCAGAAGAACTGGCTGCCAATATTCTGACACCATCATGCCCTTCCACCTATTCCTGGGAGCTGGAGAGTCAAGGGGAGCATCAGGTGAGATGCAGGGCTACAGGCTGAGCTCTCTGAAAAATAGGTTCTTTCCTCTCTGGGATGACTATACCAAAGAGTTCTCTATGCACTTCTACACCCTCCACTCAACTGAATTGGCCCCAAGTACAAAATTCCTAGCTCCAGCTCTGCAGAGGACACAAGTGCTGACTTAAGCAAACCAATATCAGAGTAACATGCTTTGTAAGGAGTTGAAAAATGTGTCTTTTGCACCAAGGATGAATTTCATGTAGAAATCAACAGAGCATGACTGACAAGCAAAATCAAATTCAGGCCTACAGGAAGGAAGAAACAGGACCCTGCTGTGTTTAAAGTCTGATTTGTTCAAATAAGGATTCACAGATATTCCCTCATGCTCAGCCCCTGACAATCAGGGCTCTGGGAGGTTCCCCCACACTTGGATGCCCTTGGACAAATCACTGGAGTTTTGTTCAGGGCACAGGACTTTGGCTCCTGACATCAGATTAGATTCTCCTCCTTCTTCCCCAAGGACTACCCAATTGGGAAGCAATGCTATTTCCCTTTTGGTTTTGACTCAATTATTTTCCTGTGATCACTCAGATGAAACACTCCTCAACACTGCCTGGATGTCACTTTTCCAATGAGCAAACAGATCCAAGAGAAGAGCATCAAGGAATAGGCTTCCAAATTCAAGATTAATGTTCTCACCAAGGGCTCTGGACATTTAATCAAGAAATGCAAACTGAATTGGCCCAGAGCTGAGCAAAAGACAGTCCTGTCCAAGCCCACAATTTCCCTGTCCCAGCTGGATGCAGGGGTTTCAGCAAATCTAGCCCTTGACTATGCTGACATTCATCATGGGACAGTATCAGGGATCACACACTACCTACCCACTTAAAAGTCTGAAATTTGGGGGAAATACTTTGGGGTAGACACTCTAGTTGGGAACTTCCTGATGCCTGCCTTGACATTTCTAGGAAGCCCCCAGCTTACCTCTTCCATCTCAGCCCCTTCGATGTGAGTATAATGAGAGACCCTAGCTCCCAGCCAGACAGTCTCCTTGTTCAACCCCTGTTGGGGACCTCACTACCCCCTTTTTGAACCTTGGCAAATCACCAGCATGTGGCAGTCCCTACAAGGGAAACAACAGGCCCTTTCCCTAGTGAGGAGGCAGGTCCCGCTTTCTTCCAGAAGTGACGTCTTTATTTCTCAGGTCATCTACTATTGACATTTCCTTGGCCTTAATCCCTTGGGTAGAAAGTATTGATTTAGCCTCCCAAGAAGCCAAATAGCTACCCATGTTCTAAGTAACTGTCACCTTCACCATCATTAATATCACTATCAGATATGAAATACTTACCAAGTTCCTGCTACATGGAAGGCATTGCTGGGCATAGGAAACAGGAATATGGAATATCACAAAAGTCCTAGGTGTGGTTTTAAGCTTTAATAAGAGCTTTTAATAGCTAGCATGTATCCAAGGTGGACTTTGAACCCAGGCCTTCCTGACTCCAGGTCTAAACATTTGTGTGACCCTGGGCAAGTCATTGAACTTCCAAGTTTCTTCATCTATAAAATGGGGATGATAATAATAGCACCATCCTCCCAGAGTTGTGCTGATGATCAAAATGAGACAATATTTATAAACTGGTTTGCAAATCTTAAAGACCTACATAAATAAATACTCTCTGCTACCCTGAGATCAATAACTGAAATTAAGCCCTCAACTTGTGGAAGGTGGGAGAAATATTTTTGAGTGTGGGACAACTTTGGGCATCTAAATGATACAGTAGATAGAACACCAGGCTTGGAGTTAGGAAAACTCATTTTCCTAAGTTCAAATCTGGCCTCAGACCCTTCCCAGCTGTGTGGCCCTGTGCAAGTCATTTAACCCTGTCTACCTCTGTTTCCTCATCTGTAAATGAGCTAGAGAAAGAGATGGCAAACCACTCAAGTATCTTTGACAAGAAAACTCCAATGGGTTTTGACACAACTGAAGTGACAACATGGGACAACTTCACAAACTCACAGTCTAGTAAATAAAATCTCTAAAAGACACAATCCTAGAATAAGAAGGCTTGGTCTGTCCCACTTTTCCCAGCAATCCATTCCTGGAGACATATCTTAAAGCAGATTGCCCCAAGGTGACATCCTCACTACCTAGAGCTATTTATTCCTTCTGTCTGTTTAGAGCCATAAATTGGGGATGTGAATGTTGAGGCAAATAACAGTAAGGCGAAACCAGCACAAAAAGTGCAGTGAGGAATCGCCAGCATGAGAACTGCACATGTCAGAAGCCAAGGGGCAGCATTTTGTATAGGCAGAATTGCCAGATTAAACAGAAGAAAGCTACTTCCCACATGACCTTGGGCAAGTCCCAATGGCTGCCTGTTATGTCTAGCATAAAATTGAAACTTCTTTGTTTGACATTTAAAGCTCTCTCTAATCCAGTTCTGGCTTGTCTTTCAAGGCATATTACATAGGATTCTCCTTCATGAAATCTACTGCATTCCTGGCCTCTTTCTTGTTCTCCAGCCATATTCCATCTCCCATCTTCGTGCCTTTGTCCAGACTGGTCTCCATGCTTGGAATGCTCCCTCACCTTACTTCTCAGAATGCCTATCTTTCTTGGAGGATTAATTCAAGGACTACCTCAACACAAGAGCTTTTCCCTCTCTGTTTTTCAAATTTCAAATTCCAAATTCTCTCCATCCTCTCCACCCCCCCCCCCCCGCATTGAGAAGTCAAGCAATATGATACCCATCATACATGGGGAGATATGAAAAATCTATTTCTACATTAGCATAAAGTCTTTCCTGCTTCTCCATAGGCCAATCTCTCCTCTGCCCTTGGTCCCACCAATATTATCTCCTATGGACTTTATTTGCGTTTTTTTATGGTCTTATCTATATATATCAATATCTATATTGCTTCCCTCCAATAGAACATAAACTCCTTGAAGGCAGGAAATAGATCTCTTTTGTCTTTGTATCCCAGGCACCTACCACTGTCCTTGGCACATAATGAGCTTTCAATAAATGTTTAATGAAATGAGAAAACAAATTAACTTGGAAGGCCAGAGGTCTGTTTCTTCAACTGTAAAATAAAACTGACTAAATGAGAGGATCTCTAAGCTCCCTTCTAGTGCCAAGCCCAATGACTGACCCTGTCAAAGTCAAATATACACCTCAGGCTTGGGTAAAAGCTTGACAGAGCTGCCGATCTAGCTATCAACAGCTTGAGCTGCCCACGGCCAAAAATGAATTAAATAAGTAACTCCTGTATATTTAGTGAAGGCTGTGACTACCATTGGGGTCACGAACAGGAGGAGGAGTGGCCAAACTAAATAAAAATGGATCATGAAGGGGGCAGCTGGGTAGCTCAGTGGATTGAGAGCCAGGCCTAGAGACAGGAGGTCCTAGGTTCAAATCCGGCCTCAGACACTTCCCAGCTGTGTGACCCTGGGCAAGTCACTTGACCCCCATTGCCTACCCTTACCAATCTTCCACCTATAAGTCAATACACAGAAGTTAAGGGTTTAAAATAAAAAAAAATGGATCATGAAGGTGCACACACACGTTACTATATATGGGAAATAGGACTTTCAGAGGGAAGGAAGCAAGGAGAGAGAGAGAATAAACACAAAGAAGGAGGGAGAAAGAGGGAGAGAAGAAGGGGGAGAGAGAGAAAGAGAGA
>NW_025344439.1:0-1206 GCF_016433145.1 Gracilinanus agilis
AAGGGATGAGTTTAAATAGTATATGTGATGGCCTGACATTTTTTTTTAAACCCTTAACTTTGGTGTATTGTCTCATAGGTGGAAGAGTGGTAAGGGTGGGCAATGGGGATAAAGTGACTTGCCCAGGGTCACACAGCTGGGAAGTGGCTGAGGCCGGGTTTTGAACCTAGGACCTCCTGTCTCTAGGCCTGACTCTCAGTCCACTGAGCTACCCAGCTGCCCCCTATGGCCTGACATTTTTATTTTTAATTGTTATTGATGTCTTCTGTTTTTACATTGATTATATTTTAAATATGTCCTCTCCCCCTTCTTCAGAGAATCATCAATTATAATAAAATATAATAGAAGAAAAAAGTCAAGCAAAACAAACCAATGAATTAGAAGAATATGACAATATATGTAATATTTTTAACATTTATTAATATTCATTTTAACATGGTTACATGATTCATGCTCCACCTTTCCCCTTCACCGCTCCCCACTTCCCCCACCCATGGCCGATGCACATTTCCACTGGTTTTGTCATGTGTCCTTGATCAAGACCTATTTCCAAATTGTTGGTATTTGCATTGGTGTGGTACTTTCGAGTCCACATCCTCAATCATGTCCACCCCAACCCATGCGTTCAAGCAGTTGTTTTTCTTATATGTTTCCTCTCCTGCAGTTCTTCCTCTGAATGTGGGTAGCATCTTTACCATAAATCCCTCAGAATTGTCCTGGGTCATTGTATTGTTGCTGGTACAGAGGTCCATTACATTCAATTTTACCACAGTATATCAGTCTCTGTGTACAGTGTTCTTCTGGCTCTGCTCTTTTCGCTCTGCATCAGTTCCTGGAGGTCTCTCCAGTTCGCCTGGAACTCCTCCAGTTTATTATTCCTTTGAGCACAATAGTATTCCATCACCAGCATATACCACAATTTGTTCAGCCATTCCCCAATTGAAGGACATACCTTCATTTTCCAGTTCTTTGCCACCACAAAAAGCGCAGCTATGAATATTTTCATACAAGTCTGTTTATTTATGATCTCTTTGGGGTACAAACCCAACAATGGGATGGCTGGACCAAAGGGCAGGCATTCTTTTATAGCCCTTTGAGCATGATTCCAAATTGCCAGCCAGAATAGTTGGATCATTTCACAGCTCCACCAGCAATGCAATAATGTCCCAATTTTGCCACATCCCCTCCAACATTCATTACTCTCCC
>NW_025344440.1:0-8854 GCF_016433145.1 Gracilinanus agilis
GGGGGTGAAGGGGATAGAAGGAGCATGAATCAGGTAACCATGTTAAAAATGTATATTAATAAATGTTAAAAAAATAATAAAAGATGGAACTACAAAAAAAAATGTAGGGAATCTGGTCTAGATGCCCCTCGGTTCTAGGGGCCAAAACTGTCGTGCAGACTGCTGAGATGACCGCACGATCCCAGGGTCCCCCATAAGACCATCCTACCCCAAAGGTGGGCCATTCCGCGTTACAAAGGGCTTGGAGTTTCCCTTTGCGGACCTCCAAGAAGATTGAGAGAAGAATAACAGAGGAAAGAAAGATCAAGAGGAAGAAACTGCGAAGTGTCAAAAAAAATTCTGTGGGGAGCAACGTCCGGTTGAGCCTTCTGAAGGGAAAGAGGAGCCCCAAAAGGCCAGAGCCAGCCAGGCCAGAGGTCCCTCATCCACCCAGGACTGAGTAAGGCGTCCCTCAGTCAGCCCGCAGTGTCTAATCTTACAAACTCACAATTTCTCAAGGGGACTCAAACCTCTTTCTACTTTGGCGGTTTCAGCGTTTTCTGCCCGCAAGACTCAAACCTGCGAACCACAGAACTTGAACCTGTAGTCTCACTAGGCTTCCACACGCAGAAAAACTCCTGTGCACTCCCGGCCTGCAGGTGGGGTCAACTCAAAGGACTCGAACCTATTTACCCCCAAGACCCTTCGGCCAGGGAGCAAAGGAAGCAACTCGAGACTCACGGGACTCGAACCCGTGAGACAGCTAAATTTGGCCGGAACCAAACCTGAGCAGGAGGAGGGGTAGGGAAAAGGTATAGGCACTCACTTCCCCGAGTTCTCAGCCGGCCTCCTCTCGGAGGAACAGAACCGTGATAATTTCGGGTCCCTATCAGAAACAGGTCAAGGAAAACAGCCAGCATCAACCACCCCCTCTCTGGTTAACTATTCACCTCTTGCCAGAGATGGCCACAGTGCTTAGGCATAGGCGGGCCGTATAATCCCCAGCCAGGCAGATGCCCTGCTACCCATATGCACAGCGTGGGCTGTTTTTCCTTGCCATCAAGGCACCCAGTCACTCAGCAGACACACATCCAGTCACACAGGTAATCCTCACCTCCAGATACCGGTTCCGGGATTTCAGCCAATCAAGTTCCCAGGCTCACACAGGGTGGCTTCCACTCTCCGTCTGCTGTTCCTAGGGCGTACTCCCAAGGGGACGAGCCCCCATATGTTAGGGTCCTTTTTGGGTGAGCCAAAGGAAACATGACAGATGATGCAAAATATACAGAGAGCAGAGCTTTATTAAGCTACACATGTTCATAGGTGGGGGAAGAGACCAAAAGGAGTGGTCTCCCCCCTGAGTAGATTCGCAACACCCTTTATATAGTACATAGCAGACTTAGAGCAAAAGGTGTTTATCACTCTAAGGGCATGGTCTATCGGCTGGAGCAAGGGCCTGTTGGGTGGGTTGTATACAAGGTCTTATCTAGGATACACACTTCAGCTTGCAAGGGGTCTTATCTACAGCCTGTAGGTTTGGGCAAGGGTCAGTTTGGCCATCCACTACAATATATGTATATATAATCAAAGTAATGACAATCTTTCCCTTCAAGGTATTACATTCTGATGAAAGAGAATAGATAAAAAGAAGTTAAAAAGCAGAGATTGGGCTTTCAGGGAAATAAAGGGAAGGAGGTGCTGTCCTTGGTGGTATGGTGTCAAAGCCTATAGAGGCAGATGAAATGCCAAAGACTGGGAGGTGGATATGAAGCATGGCTAGTCTGGAAATGGAAGCCTTCATAGGAATTCACAAAGAGGAACAGGTGGCTAACTGAGCAGAAGGATATTTGAAAGTGACAAAAATAGGTACAGAAACAAGTTTCATTGTAGGAACAGTACCTAGCCATGATAACAAATTCCAAAGAGGACATGTAGCAAATATAAATTTTTATAGTGAGAATTTACTACAAGTTATCTATGTTGCACTGTATTTTTATTTCTTTTTTAAACAGCTCACAATTATAATTTAATGTTGTTCAAACTGCAAAGATTTGTACACCTTCCAGTTCTTCTGTCTAAGACCATTAAGAGAGCAGAAATGATTTTACCTCTTATACACACTTATTATTGTCAAGAAGTGCAAGAAGATGTTTAGATTAGAGAAAATGTATACATCCCAGTGTTGGAGGTTATATGATCCAGAAGTTATGTATCATCCCAATAAATTCTTTCAGATATATTTTTCACTATAGGTTGAGTATCATTACAATCAAACTTGGGAAAGGAATCCCAGCCAGAGGCTAGAGTGTAAGGGAAGGGCTACTTACACAATGGATACTAAAGGATGGTCCCTGCCCAGGTGTGTCTTCCTGGGATAGGGTCTTTGATACCATGGGGAAGAAGACCTAAGACAAAAGGGTATTTAGCATTTACCTTAGGGTCCATTATTCAGTCTGCAACTGCTAGCCTAAGATTCCCTTCAGGGTGGATTCTCAGGGGAACAGGGAAGCACAAGCTTTGGGGGTCTCCAGTCTACAAGCTATTTCTAAAACTTGGGGTTCATCAGATCTCACTAAGCCACAAGTTTGGGGTCTCTAGATTCCATGTCGATAGTAGGTCTCAAGCTCTAGCAGGGATTCAGAACAGAACTCATAGATTCATGCTTTGGAACCCATTCACCATTTCCTTAGATGCTTTAAGTCTCTGACAGCTAATCCCACTCCACTCACTGAGCTCATTCCATCTTTAAAAATATTTATTTTAAACATCCTTTTCTTTTTTAACCTGTGGATGTGAAATCTAGAGACAGCTGCTATCATCATTTAAATCAGTGGGTCCTTTCTTTAAAATCAAGTTCTTGCCAACATGTAGACTTTCTTGCTCTTTAACCTCTAACTGTGACATTGTGTCTAAAGCAATTGAATGGGAAAGAATTGTTGCATCTAATTCCCCAGAGGTTACTGAAAGTGTTCTTTTCTGGAAACTTTGTAAATCCTCCTCATATTGTTCTTTATCCAAGCTGCCCCTTTGCTTTATACTTGGAATAAAGAGGAATTTTAGTTTTTTATGATTCTAAACCCGTTTGCAAATCTTCTTGATGTGATTCTTTGCAATAGTTTGATTCATGCTTCTCACCCAATGTGTGTGATATGGAATGAGAAAGCTGATCCCCTATATAATCATCCTCCTTAATGTCAA
Organism: Gracilinanus agilis; assembly: GCF_016433145.1. Taxonomy (NCBI): domain Eukaryota; kingdom Metazoa; phylum Chordata; class Mammalia; order Didelphimorphia; family Didelphidae; genus Gracilinanus; species Gracilinanus agilis. The sequence goes on from NW_025344440.1 coordinate 3,178, forward strand.
AGATTTCTTTGCGTATTTGCATTATCTCTTCCCATTGCTCATTATCTACCACAGACCTATGTGTATCCTCTGTGTAGATTACTTTAGACACTTTTTCTATTTTGCCTAGATTTCTCATTTTGCTTTCCTCATTTCTTTTAGACTCTGCCACACCCAAATTACACTGATTGATAGGTTTTAAATTAGAAATCTCAATTCATAATGATTTTTTTCGGTTTTGTTCCCATTTGTATATATCTCTCCATATCATCTAATGAAGGTGTTTGACTGTACATTTTGCATGTATGATTGCAGCAAGTATCCTCATGTTTTCCTTCATCAAGCCTTTTTGATTCATTATTCCTATCCCATTTTGAATTATAAAATGTCTTTCTATTATCTCTTTGATTATTGGGTTTTGAAAAATCTATTTGTTGCTTATATCTACAAAAATTAATCATGTGCCCAATCTTCCCACACAAGTAGCATCGGGGTGCTGATTTTGATTTTGGGGTGCTGTTGAAAGGTTGTCTAAATTGATTTCTACTTGTTTGAAGAGCAAAATTATTTTTCACTTCTTCAATTTCTTTCTCACGTTTCAATTTCTTTAATTGCCTCTTCAAGTCTGCTATGATCTCATCTTTCTCATTGTCAGATTGCCTAGCCATTCTCACTTCTTTCTGTTTGGTGTCATGTATATATGCTACATGATTCCTAATATCCTCCAGTGGTAATGATTCCCACCGTGGACAACTTTGCCTGAAATAATTTTGTATCAGGATTGAGGTTCCCTTTACAAATTGCCTCCTTATATGATCAATCATATCCTGGGCATGAGTGTCTCTAAGTCCTAATATTGTTTCTGCTGCTTCAATAACTCTGTCTAGAAAACTGCTTGGGTGTTCTTCTTCCCCTTGCCTCAGTTTCTCAAATTTCTGCCAAGCATTTGGCCTTTTTGCAAATGATCTCATTGCTTTGATAAGATCAGCCCTGCATCTTAACAAGTACCTCATGTTAGCGTGTTGAGTGAAATCTAGATCTTGATGTACTAATGGCCATGATTCTAAATTGGGGTTCATCCTAGTTTCATTCAGGAATTTTTCCTTTTCTGAGGGAGTGTAAAATTCCCCCAAAAGAAATTTGACATCGTCGAAACTAGGGTTGAAAAGTGTGAACTTTTTAATTCTTTTAAACTTTTGTAAGGCTTTTCATAGAATCTAGGAAAATGGCGTTTTAAAACCTCCATATCACTAGGAATGAATGCCTTGTATGTTTTGACATGCACCACCCCCTCTCCAGGTTGTACAATAGTCCTGTCCACTATTGGTAGCACAGAGACCACTGCATTCTGAATCGGTTGTTCTTTCTCAGTTTCCTTTTGCCCAAAATTTTGATTCTACAATTTCTAGTTGTAAGATTGTATGTTTATCGAGTTCCCTTCCTTCATGTATTTGCCTCAACACTTGGAACAGTAGTTTGATGTTTTCTACTAGTTCCTTGTTATCATTATCTTGTTTTGGATGAGATGCCTTGTAAGAATTGAACAGATGAGTCAGGACCGCTTTTGAAATTGCCAAAAAATGCCATAGAGACAGAACAATTGCCACAGCTGTTGGTATGAAGCATATGCATTCAGCTAAAGTGAATGCAAACCATTTGTAATAGTCATAGATTTCAATTAATTGTTGTATCAAGTTTGGTACTTTTATCAGCCAAAACGTATATAATCCCTGCATAAAAGACCAAATAAGCAGTGACAGACTGCTTAATACAAAAATCATTCTTGTGAAGTTCATTTTCTTTTTCTTTAGAAGATAGTAGGTTTTGTTTGACTTGGTTCGCCAGAATGTAATGGAGATAATTTGAGGAAAGGTGTGTGGTACAAGGGAATTTTGAAAGGAGGTTATCAGGGATTTATTAAGATAGTAAATCTAGACTACAGGTAGGCTGGAATAAGGAGATTCAGGATATAATAGGGCTGAAGTCAGGAGTTTAATACTGAAGGAATAAGATCTTCAGGGAGAGGGAGAATTAATCTAACAGGCAAATACAGCAGGGCTTATAGACCAGGACTCAGACTCAAACACAGGCTGAGGGAAATAGACTGAACTGAAATTAACAACAGGCTTAGTTAATTTCAAAGGAAGGGATTTGTTTTAAAGTTACACTTCCTCCAAGATGGATATCGGCTTCCCTTCAAGCCCAGAGTATGTTAGTTCTTTCCCTCTTCTTCCCTCTCTTAATAACTAACTGATCAATTATACTAATAAGTCTGTTAAAACACAAAAGGGTTTATTATCTTTAAAGGTTGATGTGTCAGGAAAGTGGATCAAAGGAAGCCCTAACAGTTGTCTCAGGAACCTCAGGTGGGGGAAGGGAGGCAGAGATGGAGTCTGAGTAAGGACCAGCCTTTAACTCAGCTTACAAAATGCTCCTGATATCTAAAGGGAATAAATGATGACTGACTAGTTTCTCTATATCTAATATTGTCAATATAATTAAGCCTTCACAGATTTGAACTCCTCTCTAATTATTCTCCTTATTAACTTCACAGACATATAAGGTAAGGGAGGGAAGGTAAGAAATAATATTGGGAAGGAAGATATAAAGGGTTTATCCAAAATAACAATTTCTTAAATAAATATTTCAATGCTAGTCTAAATTTCAATTCTACAGATAGGTAAGGAGGCAGTTTGGCTGGTCAGACAACCTCCCTCCACGGGAGACCCAAACGAACTGTCTTTTTCCCTCAAGATTCCAAACCCCTAACTGCTTTTAGAACTCAGCCAAAGCCAGAAAAAAACTATATGATCCCCTCTCTCTATAATACAGCAGTACCCATCCTTTAGTATCTATTATGTAAGCAGCCCCTTCCCTTATACCTCAGCTTCTGGCCATGATTCCTTTCCCAAGCTTGATTGTAAATCCCATCCTTACCAGTATAATGTCAATCATCTTTCCCAGCCTCTGGATCTGCCCAAATGGTATGTAAGTTCCCCAATTCCTTTGTTCCTTGGAGTGGTCATCTAGCAAGGTGTCACTCCCAGGAGGTCAGGGAGCCTAGGGAAGCTATATTCAGTCCTTGGACTCTGCATAAGGCACAGCTCTGCATAAGAGGCCTAAGTAGCCCTGTTCCCACTTTCCCTTGATTAAAGAGTGGCTTTATGACTAATAGTTCTGTGTTTTTTCTAAGTTAATTTGATTAGGTCAAATGTCATTTCTGAATTTTCAACTTAACTTTTCTACTACCTCACATATCACATCCAAATTTAATGGTTCTGTGGTCACTGATGATAAGAATAGATCCTTATGTGAATTCTAAAAGTTGTTTATCATTTTCCCTTTGATTTCATCTAGAAAAAACTGTCAGAATGTTCTGGGTTAACTAGATCTTATCTCAATATATCTGTAGGATCTTCTCTACTCTTACTGCTTTTTGTTGTTTTTTTATTCATAATGCTGCTTTTACTCAGGAGTTATTTCTCACCTCACAACTACTGGTTCTTGGGATCCCTACTTCCCTTTCTTTCCTTTCCTGGATCACTTCATTCTTTTTTTTTTCCTCTACCACCCATTCACTGTATTTATTTTGAGTTCATCTTTTATTTACTTTTTCCTTTTACATATTTTATCTTCTTCAAATAATCTAAATTATAGGATAGGGACTTTTATGCTTTTCTTTTTATATCCCCAACCCCTAGCAGCGTTCCTGAAATATAGTAGGTATTTCATAAATGCTTATTTATGCTTCTAAAAAAAAACAGCAAAATTTTACTGTGAAGAACAAACTTTGTAGATCTAACCACAAAGAACACCAAAAACCAATGGGATGCCTTAGGATAGATCAGGTCTTAACTCAGGATCTCAGCTATAGACCTGAAAGATCTTCAGAGATCTGATATTCCCATCTCATTTTTACAGAAAATGACTTGACCAAGGCAATAGAGAGTAAGAAATAGATGTAAGTTTTGAACTCAGGATTTTGGATTTTAAGTCAAGAGTTCCTTCTACTTACATTAATTCCTTACATTAGATTGTGAACTCAAAGAGAAAAAAGACTGTCATTTGCCTCTTTTTATATGCCTAGCCTGGGGTTCTTTCAAAAGCAAAAGTAAACAATTTATGCTCTCAAGGAATTTACATTATAATGGGGAAAGGTAATACCAAAAAGGAATCCAGAAGTGGGAAGGGAAAAGGAAGACTGTTCTGGGATGGACTGGGAGAGAGGATTTGAAAAAGTCTGGAGGGTTAGGTTTGATGATAAAGAAAGTGAGCCCCATAGTGGTTAAGTGAATCACTTTTAATCACATGTCATAACTACAAGAATGCTGTCATGCCAGTTGACTCTCTTCTTCTATGTTTCTACTATGAGGTATTTCAGGTGATCATCATTACAAATCTTATAGAGGAGAAAAATGAAACAAGTTAGTTGCCTCAGTCAGGATCATAGAACTATTACTTTTCAGCATAGGAATTTGAACCCAGTGCTTCCAACTTCCAGAATCTTTCCATTGAGATATCTCCATAAAAACAAAAACAAAACATTGTTATTGTGGGATCAGATCTCTTCCCCTTCTGTACCTACACTCGGGTTTTTGCATCAATGGATGGCAGAATGGGCTTTGAAAACTGAGAAATCTTACTGATAATTTATGTGGGCAGATGAGGACCTATGGCATCTTTAACAATATTGGTCCTTTTCAGAAGTCATAACCAATGACTGAGGTGGCAGGTGTTATGTAAAAGATTACAACATGGAATCCCTGCAAAATACAGGGTCAGCCTCACCCAGAATTCCAAGGGACCCCCCCCTGGAGAACTTTGGGTGAGGGGGCAGTTGAGAGGGAGTTAAGTAAATTGCTTTCTGGGGGTTGAGGTGAGCAGATCACTGCTTACTGCTCCTAACTTGGGGGGTTCACCTGAGTGGCCATTGTGGCAAAAGCCATCGTGGTTTCTATTTAGGAGTTAGCCTGTTTAATAGGGTTGGTCCTTACCAACATCAATACAACAACTATTTAGTGATTTAGAGATTAGAAATATTCATTATCAAGGAGAGAGCCAGTTTAGTCAAGGGCCCTTCACCCACTCCTGTGGGGGGGAAGGGCAGCTTCAACCTAACAGATCAGGGTCACCTTTTCCTCATCTAAAACCTTAATTACCTCCTCTAGTTTTCCTCTTTCCTTCTTAATATAAGCTTTACCTACAATATCTGTGTCTGGGAATTATTTGGGGATACTCACTGCTCATAGTTACCAGCCTAGCTTGAATCCTCTCAGCTGCCAGTTTTATGAAGATCAGATCCATCTCAACCCTCAACACTTAGACAACTAGCTTCTACTTATTCCTCTATCAGACCTGTGAGGAATGTAAGTTAAAGAAAAGGGGAACATCATTAGAGTTCACCTCAACAGACCTTGCTAGAAGTACCTCCGGTTGTCTCCATTTTCCAACTGAAACCTCAACTGCTTGGGGTGAGGGGTTTGAGAGCCAGGAGTGTCTAACCCCCTCCTTTCTCACTGAAGCCCCTCAGTCAGTGTCTGTGAGAAGTGACTTGAAGGTTACTGGCCCTGGCATAATCATCAGTTTCCCCCAAATATCTGTTATTACCAACATAACACAGGCCAGGGACTAAAATGAATGGGAGGGAATCGTCTCAGCAGAAGAAGTTTAGGAAAGACTTGAAAATCCAGACCAGCCC
>NW_025344441.1:0-8674 GCF_016433145.1 Gracilinanus agilis
GTGTAGTAGGCACTCGAGTTTACAAGCAGAGAAGATGGCACTTTCAGAAGCAACAAAGATCCAAGGACACAATTCACGGGCACTCCCTGACCTTACATTCTCATGAAATATTTTCACTAGCAATCCAGAACTGAAAGCGGTCATAAGCAGGACACTGTCTAATGAAGAGAGGGAGAAGGTAGGGGAGGGGAGGATCAGTAAAGTCACATCCTGAAGGTGGGCTAGGAGACATACAGGCCACCATTATGTAAGGCTTACCAAGTCCAGGAGAAGACAGAAGAGGAGGGGAGGGGAGAGGAGAGAAAGAGAAGGGAGGGGAGAAAGGGGAGGAGAAGGGAGAGGAGGTGGCTAGGAGACATACCGGTGGCAATAGGACTTTGGACCAGGAAGACCAGACAAATTCCCACCTTCATCACTTACTAGCAATGTGACTCTGGACCAGACACTTAACCTCTGTTTTTCATCTTGAAAATGACCTCAGAGACTCTTCCTAGCTCCAAATCTACAATCTTGACTTTTGCCAGGGCAAGGCAATATAGATTATTTGAAATTAAGCTCAGTGGGGGCGGGAGCTATTTCAATCTTGGATCCCAGGACGCATTTACATGCTTGTTGACATATATGTCTCCCCTTACAGCTTGTTGTCACAAGGACTGTGTCAGTTTTCTATTTGTAGTCCCACAGCAAACACTGAATAAATATTGGTTGATTGGCATGAGATTTTCCGAGTGAGATCTCAAACTGCCAGTCCCCTGACATAAAAGCGATATCGGGGCTGCCTCAATATTGAGGTGTAGAGATAGCCATTGTCTGATGAGCTGAAAGGCAGGCAAACCAGTCAAACACAAATCAGAAGGTGGTAAGACAGTGGGTTCAAACGCTGAACTTGAACTCATGGAGAAGACTCGAGTTCAAATCCTCCTGAGATACTCATTTGCTGCGTGACCCGGAGCAAGGCACTTAACCTCGGTTGCCTCAGTTTCCTCACGTGTAAAATGAGGAGAATAATAGCACCTACTTCCCAGGTTTGTTGCAAGGATCAAATGAGATGACATATACACCAGGCTTTGAAAAAATTCAAAGCACTATCCAGATGCTATTATATAAGGTCAAGTCGAAATCCACTCTCAAAGACTGTGGCAGCTGCAGAACCAATCTAAAGCCACCACAATCAGACCAGCTTGCTACCAGTTCTCAAAAGAATATATCTCCCATGAGCCCCAACAGTGGAAAAGGCAGAGCTGTAGAGTTTCTTCAAACTCTGGATATAGCCTTAGGCTACAGTATGGCCAGTAAACAAATATTTTATCTTGGATTGGATGGAATTCGATTGGCCAAGAGAGACTGTATGGTGTAATGGTTAGAGTTCCGGACATGGAGTTGGGAGGGCGTGGGTTCAAATCCTGTCTCAGACTCTAGTGGTATCACTCTGGGCAAGTGACAACCTCTCTGAGCCAAACTCGCAAACTAAATTACAGATGGGTTCTGCTTTGGTGGAGAGATCCTAGATGTTTGACATATTGATGTATGGTCTCAAACCAGAGGGCAGTCTTAGTCTCTTCTCTTTTAGAGAGTGGAGAGAGGACTGCTGGGTAACAGTCTTTTGACCACCAAAGTTTGGGTCCTTCCCACCTCCGAGTCAACGCAGAGTTTCCTAGGCATTCAGGAAGTATCCACAAGCCAGCCTAGCTGATACACTCCTGGGTAGCTTTCGGAGTCACAGGGTCACAGAGACCTTGCGACTTCAGGCAAATGATTTCTCAACTTTTTCCATCCTGCAATCCATTTGTAAATTTCTCAATCTTTGTGGCACATATTTATATGTGTGCGTATATATTGAGTATGGGAAGAGGGGAGGGACAAAGCTGTTCTGTGTCCACTGATGAAAATGGATGCACATGGGTCGATGGGGATATGATTGGGGATCTAGACTCTAAACGATCACCCTATTGCAAATAGGAATAATATGGAAATAGGTCTTGATCAATGGCACACGTAAAACCCAGTGGAATTGCTCCTTGGCTACGGGAGGGGGGAGGGAGGAGGGGAAGGAAAGAACATGAATCATGGAACCAAAGAAACATATTCTAAATTATTTGAAAAAAAATTTTTTTAAAAAGAAAGAAAAAGAAAATGGATGCAGAGGGGCAGCCAGGTGGCTCAATGGACAGAGCCTTTGCCTAGCACTTCCTCCTCTTCTGCCTTGGAACCCATACATGAGATTGATTCTAAGATAATTTAAAAAGAATCTAGGGCCCTGTGTTGGGTCAGCCATCCTGGCTACTTTAGGAAGCCTCAGATTAGAATCGAAAACTGATCATTATCAATTCCACAGCTATCTTCCAATAGGAGAAGAGAAGAAAGGATACGGCTTGCTGAAAGAATGGTGAGGGGAGAAGGATTCAGGCAATGTGTGAAGGAGTGGCCTTGGGAGGGACAGAGCTGGGCTGGATTGCTAGGGCCCACCAGTGGGAGGCTCAGATTCTGACACACCAGTTGGGCCTCGGGCACACAGACTCCTAGTCCCATCTGACCTCTTAGCATTCGTTTTGAAGTTTCTAGGAGAAAGAAGTCCTAAAGAGAGTGCAGACGTTCTCAATAGGCGTGTGGATGATGCCTCACAAATGTTGACATGCATATCATTTGCAGGTTAAATTACATGCTTATGTTACAGAAAGGTGATGGACTCGAGGTGCCACATTGCCACATACTTTTTTGGATATACCCAAAGAGAGATTTAGTTTTGCTTGAACAGACATAGTTCTGAGGGTTTTGTTTTTATCTTTTCATTTTTTTTTATTTTTTAATTTTTTAATTTTTTTAAACCCTTAACTTCTGTGTATTGGCTCCTAGGTGGAAGAGTGGTAAGGGTGGGCAATGGGGGTCAAGTGACTTGCCCAGGGTCACACAACTGGGAAGTGTCTGAGGCCGGACTTGAACCCAGGACCTCCTGTCTCTAGGCTTGACTCTCAATCCACTGAGCTACCCAGCTTCCCCCCCCCCCCTTATCTGGGGATTTTTAATTTGTTCTCTTTCTGATTTTTTAAGTTGCAAGCCCAATTCATTGATCTCCTCCCTCTATTTTGTTGATATAGGCACTCAGGAATCTAAATTTTCCCCTGAGTACTGCTTTGCCTCTATACCATAGGCTTTGATATGTTTTCTCCTCATTGTCATTCACTGATCTACCCAGCTGCCCCGTGTTTTTATCTTTTCAATAAGGGGGTCTAGAGAGAGAAAAGCAAATGTTTCGTAATTGAAAAAAATTAAATTAGATTAAAAAGACATTGGGGGAAAACCCCATTACATCCTTAGTTCCAGTATGTTATTCACCAGATTAAAATCACAGGCCACTGCCATCTTCATTTTTTTTAAGCTTTTTAAAATTTTTTAAAATTTTTATTTTTTATATTTCCCCTAGTTACATATTTCATGTTCTTTCCCTCTCCCCCAAACCTCCCCACCCCCCTTAGCCGACCCACAATTCCACTGGGTTTTACATGTATCATTGATCAAGGCCTAATTCCATATTATTGATAGTTGGACTAGAGTGATCGTTTAGCGTCTCCATCCCCAATAATATCCTCATCAGCCCATGTGATCAAGCTGTTGTTTTTCTTCTGTGTTTCTCCTCCCACAGTTCTTCCTCTGAATGTGCCATCTTCATTCTTATCCTTAGCTTTGCCCTTGACTGGTCACACAATTCTGAGGAGGCTTCGTGGTAGGAAGGAGGTTGCCAGTTCTGGTGTCAGAGGTCTTGGGTTTGAATCCTGACCACTTACTGTAACCTGTGTGACCTTGCTCAAGGCAGTTCACTTTCCTGGTCCTCAGTTTCTCCCCCTCTATAAAATAAGAGGGTTGGGCTAGGTGGCCTTTGTGGTTCTCTCCAGATCTAGGAACCTATGAGGCAAGTGTTTATGTCTTATAGGAATATTATGAATAATTACATCTGGTCTCTTAAATTCTCTCAAATTATGTGATAAATAATAATTGCCTGGCCACCTAGATTTAGTCTAGCCCCAGGATGGACAGAAAGCAGACACTTAGCCTAAAATACAATTTTAAGAGCTGTTGGTGAGGTTTTCATACGCATCTTTGTGTGTACACAAAGGGGCGACCCTGATTGTCTCTGTTTTGAGCAAATGGAAAGGAGATGGTCCTGGGAGGAACCTTTTCCAGGCTCTTCAATGTGTTTGTGGGCTATTCTGGAAAAGTTACTTCCAAAGTAGGACTCATTTGCAATAGGAAAATGCTTTCATGATTTCAGGTGAAGCGTGCAACTACGGTAACAATGGGAGGATCCAAAGACACAAAGTATTTTGAATCTAGACATCTTGGGGGACTAGGCCTTGGCCGTAGGAGCTGAGGTCAGCATTCCCGGAGGCACAGCCAGTCTTCCTGTTCTCAGGGGCAAAGTCAAAGATGCCCAACTTCCAGCTATATGTGGTAGGATTAGCTATAGCTGTTGGGGGCAGGGAGGAAGGTACAAAGCAATAGCCACCTAGCCAGGTGTTAGCTCACAGGTGAGACAGCTCAAATTAGGTGGCTTGTCGCCCGTGATTCATACTTCACTGAAGCACAGAATTAGATCAGTCGTGACCTTCACTAGGAAGGTAGAGCCTTATATTGTTCCTGTTCAGAGATTCATTAACTGGTTGGAACAAGCCAACACTTGGCAGAGAGGAGGCTCTTTGGAAATCACTGCTTCATCTATATTGTGGTCAGCATCTCAAGGACTTGCAGTGTGTCTGGCACTCCCTCTCTAACTTATTGTCTTAAAGAGTTGCCTGAGAGCCCAGGGTCATGTGACTGTTAAGTCATCGAGGTGGGCTTTGAACTCGGGTCTTCCTGACTCCCACTTTAGCATTCAGTCTCTTAAGTTCTGCTGCTTCTCTAGTAAAGGACCATTTAAATCCTTTCTAGAAAGGACAGAAAAATGTCTTTCCTTTTTGGGCAATGATTTTTTAAATCATTCTGAAATGGACAAATATCTACAAATATGAACATCTCCATAAACAGAAAAAAGGATTATATCTGAAATTGAATTTCTCTTACATATAGCTTGTATTTTTTTTTCCTAACCCTCACCCTCCGTCTTGGAGTCAATACTGTGTATTGGCTCCAAGGCAGAAGAGTGGTAAGGGTTAGGCAGTGGGGGTCAGGTGACTTGCCCAGGATCACACAGCTGGGAAGTGTCTGAGGCCAGATTTGAACCTAGGACCTCCTGTCTCTGGGCTTGGCTCTCAATCCACTGAACTACCCAGCTGCCCTATAGCTTGTATTTTTGAAAAAAGTATTACAATTTTTTCTAAACCCATACCTTCGGTGTTAGGATCTCTACTAAATAATGGTTCCAAGGTGCAAGGGCGGTAAGGGCTCAGCAATTAGGGTTAAGTGACTTGCCCAGGGTCACACAGATAGGAAGTATCTGAGGCCAGATTTTGAACCCTGGTTCTCCCAACTCCAGACCTGGCATTCTATCCACTGTGCTACCTAGTTGCTGCTAAAATATATGGTACATTAAACATGCTGGCTTTAGAGGTGCTCTGAACTTTTAAAAATTGCTTCTTCAATGACCCTCATTTCTTTCCTTTATATGGAGGGGTGGGGGGAGGAAAGGGCAATAATATCACTTAGCTTCTCCTAACTAACCTCTTCCCTTAAAATAACAAAAACAAAAACAAAACCCCCTTTGTTATAACAAATAATCATGGTCAAAACCCCATCCCCTTCCCAATTCACTCATTGGCCTTATCTAAAAATGTGTATCAAATTGTGCACCTCTAGTCCCTCACCTCTTTCTGTTGAGTAGTGAATGAGTTCCTACCCTAGGTCTTTGGGTTTATTGAATGCAATACTATCTTTGTTTCTCTAAGTTGTGTGCTGATTTCTTTTAGTGACCAATTTCTCTGTTTGTTAATCAGTGCCCAATGGTTTCTTTTGATGATTATTGCGATGTAGTATTAGTTTGAAATCTGGTTTTGCTCCTTTTCCACCTTTTTCATTATTCTCCTTGAGATTCTTTACCTTTTGTTCTCCCAGATGAAATTTGGCATCGTTTTCTTTTTTTTAAGATCTAGAAAATTCTTTAATAGTTTGATTGGTAAGGCATTAGATTAAGTTAATTTAGGTAATACTGTCTTTTTTTTTTTATTATATTGGCACAGCCCAACCATGAGCAATTAATAAATCTCTCCAATTATTTAAGTCTGTATTTACACTGTAAAGAGCATTTCATAGTCATATTTCTATAGCTCCTGTGTCTTAATAGGTAGATTCTGATATGTTTTTTACATTTTGTAGTTATGTTGAATGGAATTTCTTTTTTTCATCTCTTCCTGGTGGGTTTTGTTGGTAACATACAGGAATGTTAATGATTTATATAGATTTCTTTTCCATCTTACAACTTTCCTGAATTTGTTGTTTCCATTAAATTTTAGTCGACTCTTTAGAGTTTTATGTCATCATATTATCAGCAAAAACTGATAATTTTGTTTCCTCATTGCCTATACTTGTTTCCTCTTTCTTGTCTTATTGCTATAGCTAGAGTTTAGGGCAAGGAAACTTAAATTATATATGCTGGAGGAGAGCAGTGATATGAATTAATTCAGTACTCATTTAAATTTGGCATTGAAATGCATTACATTTGAAGGGCCGGTGGCATATTTACTCCAGATAAATCGTCAAGGCTTTTGAGCCATCTAGAGTTATGTTAGTTCAAGGATGAACAGAATCCAGATGGCCTAAAATGAATTTCTGTGACCTCCTTGTGAATTTTCATGGACATTTTTGTAGGTGGAGGGAACTCTGATTGAGCATGCTTTGGGCAATTGGGAGAGCAGGAGGGGGTATGGGCCAGGAAACTTCTTTATTAGCCTAATATTTGCCCCCAAAGCATTCTTCCAGTTCTTTATAATGACATAGAGATGTTAGATTCTCAACAGCTGTGATAGCAGAACCCAAGCTTTAGCATGTCCCACCAAGCTAGAGAAGCTTAGAGGACAATCTTTGGACTCAACACAGTTTGGAGGGACTCATCACCAGAAGGTAGGCCTTGAGGTCACACTTTATTTAGCTATCACAATTCTGAATGAATGAACAAGAAAACATTTATTAACTGCTTACGATGTGGTATACAAAAACAAAAGCAAAGACAGTAACTTGGATTCTAATGGAGAGAAGAGAACATAAATAAGAACATGGTGGTCAAGATTAGGGATGAACACAGTCAACTAAGGCACGAAGAAGTCACAGTCTGCGGAAGGAGATGTAGTCTATGGCAGGAGGATGCATATCAATGGAGGTACTGAATTAATATTTCATTAATTAGTTAAATCAATAATCATATTATTATGTAACATTATAAGATGTGTTACCTAAGGACACAGGATATATTGTTCCATAACATGATTGATTAATATAATAACAAAGTATCGAATTAATATTCAGTAAGTTTATATTTTCCAAGGCCACTCCAGTTCAGATGATTAGAGGAACCAGCCAGAAGTATGCTAGATGGCAGACAGCAATTTCCAGAGGAAGACCACTCCACTCAGCTTCTGGGTTGGAATCATGGCTCTGCTAATAACTAACTGCGTGATTCTGGGCAAACTGATTCATCTCTCTGGGCCTAATTAAAAGAGAGGGTGAGACTAACACAGCATCTGAGGTCCTTCGGAGCTCTGACAGACTCTGCTCGATGACTTAGAGATATTTGGCTTAGAAAAGAGGCAACTAATGCATGAGTCCTTAACCATCTTCAAGGTAGAGTCCATGTTGTTTTGAGGGAGACCATTGACCAGTTTTTGAGATAAGCTGGTGAGTGCTCGGGATGGGAAAGGAAGGGCTCTGAGATCGTTCCCTATGATGATCAGTTGAAGAAGGAATTGGGGCCATTTAGTGTGGAGACAAGATTATTGAAGACAATGTTTTAATCTCAATATTAACAGCACTATTGTGGAATGATCAACTGTGACCGACTTAGCTCCTCTCAGCAATACAATGATCCAGGACAGTTCTGAGAGACTTAGGACAAAGAATCTATCCCACCTCCAGAAAAAGAACTGCTGGAGTCAGAATGCAGATGAAAGGTGATTTTGCCCTTGTTTATTTGGGGTTTTGGTTTTATATGATTATTTCACTTACAAAAATGAACAATATGGAAATAAAAAATCAATTAAAAAAAGAATAAGAGATCGGGGGAGGGAAGCACAATAGCTATATTCAGTTGTTTAAAGGGATCTCAAATGGAAGGGAGATAAAGCTTATTCTGCTGGGGGGGGGGTTGAGGTTGAGGGGCAGCAATGTGTGGAAGTCACAGAAAGCCAGTTGGAACAATTCCAGCCATCCACAAGAGCTGGTATGTGACCCTTCATTGGAGGCCTGTTAGGCAAAGGCTGGATAAAAATTTGTTGAGAATACTGGAAGGGGGATGTCTTGTTCAGTTAAGGGTTAGCTAGAGAGCTCGGCCTCTGAGAGCCTTCCCAACTCCGACAGTCTGTATTCATAAAAGCCTGAAGAAGGAGACAAATGGAAATAGCAGGCATTGCCTAGGAGACAGAAAGTCTTCCTGCACTAGTCATTATGCCCTAGAACATGGTTTTCTTCTCTACTCTAATCTCTGCCATTACCTCACCCTCCAGGGTTCACCTCATCATCTGTATGAACAGCCTCC
>NW_025344442.1:0-1324 GCF_016433145.1 Gracilinanus agilis
AAGCCGATGAGTTCAAAGTTTCTAGGTTAAGAACCCCTGAACTACATAACCTAGAAGGATGCATTGTATACTGGAAAGAACACTAGACTTGGAATTAGAAGGCTCCCACTCTGAAACTCATGGCATATGTGACCTTGGAAAAGTAATTTTCCTAATTTCCCTCACTCATAAAATGAAGGAATTGGGCTCCATTATCTTTGATGTCCCTTCTAGCTCTAAATCCTTGAATCCTATAAACCTCAATAGTCTGTTCTAACTCTGGAATTCATAAATATCATAATGCTACAATATGAAAATGTGCAACATGGAGTATAAAATGTAATATTGATTCACAGGAAGTTGAGAAGTCATTTCCAGTTGAAAAGGAATGAAAGAAAACTTTATGATTCAGATGACCCTTGATTCTGGGTTGTTAAGCATGTATAGGAATTGCATGATTCCTTAAAGGATAGATGGGAATTGGAACATTGTATATTTCATTTCCCCACTCTACCTCTATTTCCTTATTTGTAAAATAAGGAGTTTGAGTTGGTAATGACTTAGGTTGCTTCTTCTAAATGATTGTCACTTTTATATGCATTGTCACACTTGACCCTTCTAGCAATCTTGTACTACAAGCTATTATCTTCATTCTATAGATGGGAAAATAGAGAGAGGCTGAGAGGAATGATGTGCTTGGCCCAAGGTCACATAATTAGTAAGGGGAAGGACCAGGACTCAGAGGACCCTAAAAATATCTAAATACTACCTACATAATAGGTGAAGGAATTGATTCCCAGAAGAATTAAAAGCTGAAGGCATTGTAAAGATATGAGAGAAAGAAAAGAACCCATTTATCCCCCCTTTATTTCCCTTCATACAAATATAGAACAACTAGGTTTTTATCCCAGGTCTTCTGACTCTTGAATCCAGGGATTCTTTTTCTTAGTAGATCATGATGCTTCCTTTGTGAGCTCATTGCTTTAGATAATTTCCCCCTAAATTTAGATGAAAAAAATATTTTAGATTATGATATAAGAGCCAGTTTCTCTAGACAGGAAGTCCAGGCTACATAATGTGTTTGCTGACCTGGTTTTGGCCTTTGTCATGTTGTGTTGTACTTGCAAGAAAAACATCTATTGAAGAGCTCTTTGGCTCTGTTGGTCCCTCACTCTGAAGGTGTTGACTGCCCATGAAAACATTTTCTGGCTTCTATTCTTTGACCAACAGCACTGTTAAAGGTACAAAGAATCCACACAGTTTTAGTTTTAGTCTCTGACAACTCTACTTCTCCCTAGGAACATCCTTCCTTCCTTCCTTCCTTCCTTCCTTCCTTCCTTCCTTC
>NW_025344443.1:0-6202 GCF_016433145.1 Gracilinanus agilis
TATTCTGAGACTAGGTCCATGGGCTTTCCCAGAAGACCAAAGGGTCCATGACACCAAATAAAGTTAAAAACCCAGGGTCTAAGTGGTTAATTATTTAATTTGCATTTCTATAGCAACATGTGGTATTTAAATCACCTTCCTCAGAGCTACTTTTGAGATTGATAGTACAAGTATTGTTATTCTCCAAGGGTAGATTAGGAATCTGAAGATAGTTAAGTGACACAGTAGATAGAGCATTGGATTTGGAATCAAGAAAACTCTTCTTCATGAATTCAAATCTGATCTCAGACACTTACTAGCTGTGTGACTTTGGGCAAGTCACTCTACCCTGTTTGCCTCAGTTTCCTCATTTGTTAAATGACCTAAAGAAAGAAATAGCAAGCCATTCCAGAATCTTGGCCAAGAAAACCCCAGAGGTTGTGAGAAAGAGTTGGATCTGGAACTAAAATCCAAATATGCTGACTGACACTTGGCTTCCTTGATCTTATTTCTGGACTCTCAATATTTTCACTAGCTGTGCCTCATGCCTGGAACTCTCTCTCTCTCTCCTCATCTCTTTCTTCTGACTTCCTTCAAGTCTCAGCTAACATCTCACCTTCTTCAAGAAATCTCTCCTGATTCACTCCTTAATACTGCTGCCTTCCCTTGCTGATCATTTCCAGATAATTCTGTCTATATCTTGATTGTACATATTCTTCTGCATGTTGTCTCCCCATTAGACCGTGAGTTTCTTGAAAGGAGGAACTGTCATTTATCTTTCTCTGTCTTCTCTTCTCTTTGCAAAAGTGCCTGGCACATAGTGGGTGCTTAAAAATGCTGATATGGTGCTGAGACCTAAACCAGGAACAGCAAAAACAGAGCAAGAAAATTAGAGCCCAATTTCATTGATGAACACAATTACCAAAATCCTAAACAAAACATTAGCCAGGAGACTATGACTGTGTCACAAAGATTATCCACTATGACCAAACAGGATTGGTACCAAGTATCTAGAGATGGTATAATATAAGGAAAGCTATTAACATAATTGATTACATCAACAAAAAATAGCAAAAATCACTGGATTCTATCAATAGATGCAGAAAAAGATTTTGCTAAAACACAACGCTCATTCCTATTAAAAACACTTGAAAACATAGGTAGAAGTGGATATTTCCTAGAGTAATAGAAAGTACAGTTTCCCTTTTATGGGGTGTTTTTCTCCATTGGGTCAGCATAAGAAATTCAATGGGAATTTGGGGGGAGTTTTGCAGAAGCTGCAGATGGCACACAAAAGCCAGTAGGCAGGATAGAAAAAGTTTAGAAACTCAGAAAAGCATAAAATAATTTTATATAATATCAACATATTTTATCTCTTGACACCCAATGAAAGAAAAGGAAACAATTCCGACTTCTTTTCTAGTAGAAAGGGAGAGCCAAAATTTTTACCTGGATTTTCCAAATTGCAGGGCTCCTGGCCCCAACCCACCATGATGTTGAAGTGATATCTGTATATATTTAAAGCCATCAGCAAATATTATTTGTAATGGGGTTCAATTATTTTCTTATAAGATCAGGAATGAAACAAGGATGCCCATTATCACCAATATTATTCAATACTATATTAGAAATTCTAGTAATAGCAATGAGTAGGAAAAAAATGGAAGGAATCAGAATGTAATAGAATTATTTCCTTTGACAGATGACATGATAACACATATAGAAAATCTTAAAGATTGAACTAAAATATTAGATGAAATTATCAATAATTTTAGCATAGTAGCAAGATATAAAACAAACCATGAATCATCAGCATTTCTATATATCACCAACAATGTCCTACAAGAAGAGATAGTAAGAGATAATCCATTTAAACTAACCATAATGGGATAGCTGGATAGCTCAGTAGATTGACAATCAGGTCTAGAGATGGAAGGCCCTGAGTTCAAATTTGATGTCAGACATTTTCTAGATGTTTGATCCTGAACAAGTCACTTAAGTCTCATTGCCTAAATCTTTCCACTCTTCTGCCTTGGAACCAATACACAGAATTGATTCTAAGATGGAACATAAAGGTTAAACAAACAAACAACTAAACAGATAGAACAAAATACCTAGGAAGCATATCAGCCAAAACCAACCCAGAAACAATATGAACATAATTATAAAACATTTCTATACAAATAAAGCCATTTAAATAATTGGAGAAAAACTAATTATTCATGGGTGGGCAAGGCCAATATGATTTAAATTATAATCCTACCCAAACTAACCTACTTATTCAAAGCCATCCCAATTAAATTGCCAAAAATTTATTTTATTGAACTAGGAAAAATAATAAAATTCATTAGGAAAAATAAAAGGTCAAGAATATCAAAGGAATTAATGAAAAAACCTAAAGGAAGGAGATTCAGCAGGAACAGATTTTGAACTATAATGATCAAAATTATCTAGTATTGGCTAAGAAATAGAAAAGTCCATCAGAGAAACAGAACAGACATGCAACAAACAGTCGTAAAAGATTAGTAACCTTGCATATGATTAAGTTAAATTTTTGGAATAAGAATTCACTATTTAATAAAGATTATTTTGAAGACTGGAAAAGTAATCTGGCAGAAACTAGACATAGACCAATATCTTTTTTTTTAATTTTAAACATTTATTAATATTTATATTTTAGAAAAGTTAACATGGTTACAAGATTTATGCTCTTACTTTCCCCTTCACCCCCCCCCCCTCCTCCCCTGGCCGATATGCACTTCCCCTGGTTTTAACATGTGTCATTAATCAAGACCTATTTCCAAATTGTTGATAGTTGCATTGGTGTGGTGCTTTCGATCCCCTATCATGTCCTCATCAACCCATGTGTTCAAGGAGTCGATTTTCTTCTGTGTTTCCTCTCCTGCAGTTCTTCCTCTGAATGTGGGTAGCATCTTTACCATAAATCCCTCAGAGCTGTCTTGTGTCATTGCATTGCTGCTAGTACAGAAGTCCATTACATTCGATTTTACCACAGTGTATCAGTCTCTGTGTACAATGTTCTTCTGGCTCTGCTTCTTTCGCTCTGCATCAGTTCCCGGAGGTCTCTCCAGTTCGCCTGGAACTCCTCCAGTTTATTATTCCTTTTAGCACAATAGTATTCCATCACCCGCATATACCACAATTTGTTCAGCCATTCCCCAATTGAAGGGCATCCCCTCCTTTTCCAGTTTTTTGCCACCACAAAAAGCGCAGCTGTAAATATTTTCGTGCAAGTCTGTTTATCTATGATCTCTTTAGGGTACAAACCCAGCAATGGTATGGCTGGATCAAAGGGCAGGCATTCTTTTATAGCCCTTTGAGCGTGATTCCAAATTGCCAGCCAGAATGGCTGGATCAGTTCACAGCTCCACCAGCAATGCATTAATGTCCCAATTTTGCCACATCCCCTCCAACATTCATTACTCTCCCCTTCTTTCATTTTAGCCATTCTGCTAGGTGTGAGGTGATACCTCAGAGTTGTTTTGATTTGCATTTCTCTAATTATTAGAGATTTGGAACACTTTCTCATGTGCTTATTGATAGTTTTGATTTCTTTACCTGAAAATTGCCTATTCATGTCTCTTGCCCATTTATCAATTGGGGAATGGCATGATTTTTTATACAATTGCTTTAACTCCTTGTATATTTGAGTAATTAGACCCTTGTCAGAGTTTTTTGTTATAAAGATTTTTTCCCAGTTTTTTGTTTCCCTTCTGATCTTGGCTACATTGTTTTGGTTTGTACAAAAGCTTTTTAGTTTTATATAATCAAAATAATTTATTTTACATTTTGTAATTTTCTCTAACTCTTGCTTGGTTTTAAAATCTTTCCTTTCCCAGAGATCTGACAAGTAAACTATTCTGTGTTCACTTAACTTATTTATAGTTTCCCTCTTTATATTCAAGTCATTCACCCATTCTGAATTTATCTTGGTGTAGGGTGTGAGATGTTGATCTAAACCTAATCTCTCCCATATTGTTTTCCAAATTTCCCAACAGTTCTTGTCAAATAGTGGATTTTTGTCCCAAAAATTGGGCTCTTTGGGTTTATCATACACTGTCTTGCTGACGTCACTTACCCCAAGTCTATTCCACTGATCCTCCCTTCTGTCTCTTAGCCAGTACCATCATAGACCAATATCTTACACCATTTACCAAGATAAAACCAAAATGGATACATGAAGTAGACATAAAGGGAGATATAATAAGCAAATTAGAAAAGCAGGGTACATATTACCTAACAGATTTATGGATAGGAGAAGAATTTATAAATAAATAAAAGCATTGCGAGATGTAAAATGGGTCCTTTTGAATACATTAAACTGAAATTCTGCTCAAAGAGTTCTAAAATTGTATATACCTTTTGACCATCAATACCACTATTAGTTTTATTTCCTAAGATGATCAGGGTAAAAAGGGGAAAAAAAAGTCCCTTCTAAATATTTATAGCAGTTCTCTTTGTGGAGGAAAAGGCCTGGAATTTGAAGGAATGCTCATTAGTTGGGGAATGGTTAAACAAGTTGTGGTATATGTGTGACTGTGATGGATACTACTGAGCTTTTAGAATTGATGAACAGGTTAATTTTGGAAAAATATGGAAAGACCTACATGAAATTATGAAGGACGAAATGAACAGAACCAAGAGAGCATAGTATATAGCAACAGAAATATCATTTGAAGAATTACTTGTGCATGTCCATCAAAAATGGAAAATAGATATGACATAGTTTTATATATACATTTATCATTTTATGAAATGATGCCTTTTGTAATGGGGGGAAGGAGGAGAAGGAGGGAGTTAACTGGATATTTTAATGCAACAAACTGATTAATTAATTCTAAAAAATATATGCTTTATATGTCTCCATATTTAGTCCTCTCTAATACACCATACAGCCTCTGAGGTCTTTTCCAAATTTGAGATTTTATGATTATCAGAGGATACTGAATTACGTGGAGGGTCTTAGCTCCGGTGGTTCCTGTATCATGTAAAGTTCAAAACTGATGACAGAGTAATAGAATATAGAGATGGAAGGATCTTACAGGTCAACCAGTCTGACTCCTCATTTTAGAAATGTCAAAATGGAGGCCTAGAGAGCTTGGGGGAGTTTAACCCAATAGGATTTGGAAATTAATTGGATTTGGGGAGGGGGAGGCAAGGGAGTTAGAAGAGTCTAGGATCACAGGATTTTGAGTGCTTGAGAATATTAGGCCTTAGAGTCTTCCAGTACAATCCCTTAATTTTATAATCAAGGGAAATGAGATGCAGAAATAACTCAGGTATTGAGGCTAAATGATTCGGGGGAATGATGGCATCATCAAAAAGAAAATAAGATGGTTGGGAGCGAAGTGGGTAAATAAACACAAATACACACACACAGGGGTTCTTCTGGGGAGAAAGGGATGAAGGAAGAATGAAGGGTGTAGATATATAACTATCTTAAACAACTGCCACTTAGACTAAATCATCCAGGGATATTTTACTTCTATAGGGAAAGACACAACAGGAATAAAAAACCACTTTTTAAAAATGACTTTAAAGGGTAAGGACAGTAGAGAGAGGTCACCCTAACCTAGTTATCTAAGGACAAACTCGGAAACTATTTTAACCCAAATGACTTAACTAAACTAAGGTCTAAATTAAACTAAATCTCTAACTAGAATAAGAGAGGGCTGGAGAGATAGGATTCTCATTACACTTGTCCACGGTGCTCCAAGATGTCACATGTCACAGGAAACCAGGATCAAGTTTTATCCACAGCCAGTTAATCCTCAAAAGCTCGAGGGAGTAAAGTAGATAAATCTGCGGTCCACCAACAGATATCTAAGACCTTTCTCTACCTAGGTCACGATAGCTGATTGCAGTATTTTCTTCTTAGTGATATCCCCACTCTGTCAGCTCCTTGGATATTTGGCAAAGCTGGACCACACAGCCCAAACCTCTTTCCTTCAGCTTGGTCAAACCACACTCTCTCTTCAAACCCCTGGCTTCATTCCATTATGGAATGTCCATGAAGTCCAAGATTTCTTCAAGCTGTCATCTATACTCTTCCTCATAACAGGAGGAAAGGAAGGAAGATGGTAACGTTGTTTTTGGATTTGTTGAGATTGAAGTGCCAGTGGAACATCCAGACTGCAATGTCGAGTAGGGGTAGAGAGACCAGAGGAATAGTCAGAGGATAAAGTGGGGCTGAATATATATA
>NW_025344444.1:0-1799 GCF_016433145.1 Gracilinanus agilis
GGCAGCCTCCACGCTAAAAGACCGCAAGGCTTGGAATACGATATTCAGAAAGGCAAGAGAGCTGGGCCTGCAACCACGGATCAACTACCCATCAAAATTGACTATATATTTCCAGGGGAAAGTATGGGCATTCCACAAAATTGAAGAATTCCAGGTATTTGCACAGAAAAGACCAGGGCTAAATGGAAAGTTTGATATCGAACCACAAAAATCGAGAGAAACATGAAAAGGTAAATAAGATACAGAGGGGAAAGAAAGAAAACTTATAATTTTTAAATTTGCCTTTTTAAGGGCCTCAGTGAGATCTAATTATCTGTATTCCTATGTAGAGAAATCTTATGTATAATTCTCTGTAGTGAACTCTATTCACTATTATAATATTCACTATTGTAGTAATCAGAAGAATAATTCACAGGGTGAGGGTGGAACACTAAATAATCTAAGATGGCATGGGGGATGGGAAAGAGGGGGTGAATAGCAGGGGACACCAAGAGAAACTTGAGTGAATAAGAAAATAGGATATTCTATTACACACAAAGAGGGCATGGGAGGGAGAGGGGACAAATACTATTATAAGAAGGAGAGGAAGAGAGCATTAAGAGGTAACAATCAAACCTTACTCTCAGTGTAATCAACCCGGAGAGGGAAGAGTAGCTATACTATCCATTGGGACATAAAACTCTTATCTAACCCTTCTGAGAAAGTTATAAGGGATAAACCAAGGGAAGCAGGGGAGTGGAGAGGTCAAAAAAAGGGAGGGGAGAAGAGGGAGGGAATTCATAAGGCCTTTAAAAACAAAAAGAGGGGGGAAAATAAGGGAGGGGGTAGAAAGGGAACTTAATCAAGGGAGGGGATAAGGGATAGTGGCTCAATAGCAAACCACTGATTTAAAAGGAAAAAGTATAAGGAAAAAGGCGGTAGGAAGACGGGAGGATTCGAAAATGTCAGCAAATGCACAACTGATGATTATAACTCTGAATGTGAATGGGATGAACTCACTCATAAAACGGAAGCAAATAGCAGAGTGGATTAGAAACCAAAATCCTACCATATGTTGTCTACAAGAAACACATATGAGGCGGGTGGACATACACAAGTTTAAGGTTCAGGGCTTGAGCAAAATCTTTTGGGCGTAAAATGAGAAAAAGAAGGCAGGAGTGGCTATTATGATTTCTGACAAAGCCAAAGTAAAAATAAATAGGATTAAAAAAGACAGGGAAGGTCATTACATCCTGATTAAAGGCAATATAAACAATGAGGAAATAACACTGCTCAATATGTATGCACCAAGTGGCATAGCATCCAAATTCATAACTGGCAGAGCTCAAGAAGGAAATAGATAGTAAAACCATACTAGTGGGAGATCTAAATATTCCTCTTTCAGATCTAGATAAATCAAACCAAAAAATAAATAAGAAAGAGGTAAGAGAGGTGAATGAAATCCTAGAAAAATTAGATTTAATTGATATGTGGAGAAAAATATATAGGGACAAAAAGGAATACACCTTCTTTTCAGCTGCACATGGCACATTCACAAAGATTGACCATGTTATAGGGCATAGAATCATTGCAAACAAATGCAAAAGAGCAGAAATAATAAATGTAACCTTCGCAGATCATAATGCAATAAAAATAATAATTAGTAAGGGCACCTGGACAGGAAAATAAAAAACTAATTGGAAATTAAATAAGATGATTATTTAAAACCAATTTGTCAAAGAAGGAATCATAGAAACAATCAATAATTTCATTGAAGAAAATGACAATGATGAGACATCCTACCAAACTCTGTGGGATGC
>NW_025344445.1:0-2324 GCF_016433145.1 Gracilinanus agilis
TTGAGTAATTAGACCTCTGTCGGAATTTTTTGTTATAAAGATTTTTTTCCCAGTTTGTTGTTTCCCTTCTGATTTTGGTTGCATTTTTGTTTGTACAAAATCTTTTTAATTTAACATAATCAAACTTATTTATTTTACATTTTGTAATTTTCTCTAACTCTTGTTTGGTTTCAAAATCTTTCCTCTCCATGAGATCTGACAAGTATATTATTCTTTGTTCACGTAATTTAAATATAGTTTCCTTCTTTATATTTAAGTCTTTCACCCATTTTGAATTTATCTTGGTGTATGGTTTGAGATGTTGATCTAAACTATATATACCTAAAAGATCAACAAGCATTATATGCAATGGGAATAAATTAGAAGCCTTCCCAATAAGATCAGGAGTGAAACAAGGATGCCCATTATCACCTCAATTATTCAACATAGTACTAGAAACACTAGCAATAGGAATTAGAGAAGAAAAAGAAATTGAAGGTATCAAAATAGGCAATGAGGAGACTAAGCTATCACTCTTTGCAGATGGTATGATGGTATACTTAAAAAATCCTAGAGAATCAACTAAGAGGCTGGTAGAAATAATCAACAACTTTAGCAAATTGGCAGGATACAAAATAAATGCACATAAATCATCAGCATTTCTATACATTTCCAACACATTAGTACAGCAAGAGGTAGAAAGAGAAACACCATTTAAAATCACCCTAGACAATATAAAATACTTGGGAATCAATCTAACAAAACAAACACAGCTATTATACGAAAACAACTACAAAACACTTTCTAAACAAATAAAACTGGACCTCAACAATTGGAAAGCCATTAACTGTTCATGGGTAGGACAAGCTAACATAATAAAAATGAACATCCTACCCAAATTAATTTACCTATTTAGCTCCATACCTATCAAATTGCGAAAAAACTTCTTTACTGAATTAGAAAAAAAACTATAACAAATTTCATTTGGAATAACAAAAGATCAAGAATATCAAAGGAAATAATGAAAAAAAATATGAAGGAAGGGGGCCTAGCAGTACCAGATATCAAACTATACTATAAAGCAGCAGTCATTATATCAATATGGTACTGGCTAAGAGATAGAAGGGAGGATCAGTGGAATAGACTCTGGGTTAATGATGTCAGTAAGACAGTGTATGATAAACACAAAGAACCCAACTTTTGGGACATGAATCCAATATTTGACAAAAACTGCTGGGAAATTAGGAAAACAATATGGGAGAGATTAGGTCTAGATCAACATCTCACACCCTACACCAAGATAAATTCAGAATGGATGAATGACTTGAATATAAGGAGGGAAACTATAAATAAGTTAAGTGAATACAGAATAGTACACTTGTCAGATCTCTGGGAAAGGAAAGATTTTAAAACCAAGCAAGAGTTAGAGAAAATTACAAAATGTAAATTTAATGGTTTTGATTATAGTGAGCTAAAAAGCTTTTGTACAAACAAAAACAATGTAGTCAAAATCAGAAGGGAAACAACAAATTGGGAAAAAATCTTTATAATGAAAAACTCTGACAGGGGTCTAATCACTCAAATATACAAGGAGTTAAAGCAATTGTATAAAAAATCAAGCCATTCCCCAACTGATAAATGGGCAAGAGACATGAATAGGCAATTTTCAGGTAAAGAAATCAAAAGTATCAATAAGCACATGAGAAAGTGTTCTAAATCTCTAATAATTAGAGAAATGCAAATCAAAACTACTCTGAGGTATCACCTCACACCTAGCAGATTGGCTAAAATGAAAGAAGGGGAGAGTAATGAATGTTGGAGGGGATGTGGCAAAATAGGGACATTGATGCATTGCTGGTGGAGTTGTGAACTGATCCAACCATTCTGGCTGGCAATTTGGAACTATGCCCAAAGGGCTATAAAAGACTGCCTGCCCTTAGATCCAGCCATACCATTGCTGGGTTTGTACCCCAAAGAGATCATAGATAAACAGACTTGTATGAAAATATTTATAGCTGTACTTTTTGTAGTGGCAAAAAACTGGAAAAGGAGAGAATGTCCTTCAATTGGGGAATTGTTGAACAAATTGTGGTATATGCGGGTGATGGAATACTATTGTGCTAAAAGGAATAATAAACTAGAGGAATTCCATACAAATTGGAGAGACCTCCAGGAAGTGATGCAGAGCGAAAGGAGCAGAGGCAGAAGAACATTGTACACAGAGACTGATATACTATGTTAAAATCAAATGTGAACTGATCCAGCCATTCTGGCTGGCAATTTGGAATCATGCTCAAGGGGATATAAAAGAATGCCTGCCCTTTGATCCAGCCATACCATTGCTG
>NW_025344446.1:0-5942 GCF_016433145.1 Gracilinanus agilis
CAGTTTGATCCACAAAGGTTTGCTCAAGTCTCACCTCAGAGTTCTGACACCTCCAGTTCGGAGCCTCTGAGTCCAGAGACTTCCTCCACTCTAGCTGTAAGGGGTGGGGCTAATTGATGTTTGCCTCTGGCTGACAGCACCAGGGAACATTCTGAATCTCTCAAGAGCCATCCCTGTCAGTCAAGGTGGCCTGCATCTAATCCCACATTAATGATTATAACAAAGTCCGTTATGTTTGATTGTACCATAGTGTATGAGTCTCTGTGTATAATGTTCTCCTGGATCTGCTCCTTTCACTCTGCATCAATTCCTGAAAGTCATTCCAGTTCACATGGAATTCCTCCAGTTCTTTATTCCCTTGAACACAATAGTATTCCATCACCAACAGATACCACAATTTGTTCAGCCATTTCCCCAATCAAAGGGTATTCTCTCCTTTTCCGACTTTTTACGACCACAAAGAGTGTGGCTATAAATATTTTTGTACAAGACTTTTTCCTTATTTTCCCCTTGGGGTATAATCCAAGCAGTGCTATGGCTGGATCAAAAGGCAGACAGTCTTTTAAAGCCCTTTGAGCATAGTTCCAAATTGCCATCCAGAATAGTTGGATCAGTTCACAACTCCACCAGCAATGCATTCATGTCCCAATTTTGCCACATCCCCTCCAACATTTATTTTTCTCCCTTGTTGTCATTTTAGCTAATCTACTACGTGTGAGGTGTTACCTCAGAGTCGTTTTGACTTGCATTTCTCTAATTATCAGAGATTTAGAACACTTTCTCATGTTCTTATTGATAGTTTTCATTTCTTTATCTGAAAATTGCCTATTCATGTCCCTTGCCCATTTATCGATTGGGAGATGGCTTGATTTTTTGTAAAATTGATTTAGTTCCTTATATATTTGAGTAATTAGACCTTTGTCTGAGTTTTTTGTTATAAAGATTTTTTCCCAATTTGTTGTTTCCCTTCTAATTTTGGTAGCATTGGTTTTGTCTGTATAAAAACTTTTTAGTTTAATGTAGTCAAAATTATTTATTTTACTTTCTGTGATTTTTTTCAAACTCTTCTTTGGTTTTAAAATTTTTCCCTTCCCATAGATCTGACAGGTATACTATTCTGTGCTCACCCAATTTACCTATAGTTTCCTTCTTTATATTCAAGTCATTCACCCATCCTGAGTTTATCTTGGTAGAGTGTGTGAGATGTTGATCTAGGCCCAATCTCTCCCATATTGTTTTCCAATTTTCCCAGAAGTTTTTGTCAAATAATGGGTTTTTGTCCCAAAAGCTGGGTTCTTTGGGTTTATTGAAAACTGTCTTGCTGAGGTCACTTACCCCTAGCCTATTCCATGATCCTCTCTTCTGTCTCTTCACCAGTACCATATTCTTTTTTTTTATTTTAAACATTTATTAATATTTATATTTTAGAAAAGTTAACATGGTTACAAGATTTATGCTCTTACTTTCCCTTTCACCTCCCTACCTCCCCGCTTCCCTGGCCGATATGCATTTCCACTGGTTTTAATATGTGTCGTTAATCAAGACTTATTTCCAAATTGTTGATAGTTGCATTGGTATGGTACTTTCAATCTCCTATCATGTCCTCATCAACCCATGTATTCAAGCAGTTGATTTTCTTCTGTGTTTCCTCTCCTGCTGTTCTTCCTCTGAATGTGGGTAGCATTCTTTTCCATAAATCCCTCAGAATTGTCCTGGGTCATTGCATTGCTGCTAGTACAGAAGTCCATTACATTTTATTTTACCACAGTATATCAGTCTCTGTGTACAATGTTCTTCTGGCTCTGCTCCTTTCACTCTGCATCAGTTCCTGGAGGTCTTTCCAATTCACATGGAATTCTTCCCGTTTATTATTCCTTTGAGCACAATAGTATTCCATCACCAGCATATACCACAGTTTGTTCAGCCATTCCCCAATTGAAGGACATACCCTCATTTTCCAGTATTTTGCCACCACAAAAAGCACGGCTATAAATATTTTCGTGCAAGTCTGTTTATCTATGATCTCTTTGGGGTACAAGCCCAACAATGGTATGGCTAGATCAAAGGGTAGGCATTCTTTTATAGACTTTTGAGCATAGTTCCAAACTGCCAGGCAGAATGGTTGGATCAGTTCACAGCTCCACCAGCAATGCATTAATGTCCCAATTTTGCCACATCCCCTCCAACATTCATTACTCTCCCCTTCTTTCATTTTAGCCAATCTGCTAGGTGTGAGGTGATACCTCAGAGTTGTTTTGATTTGCATTTCTTTAATTATTAGAGATTTAGAACACTTTCTCATGTGCTTATTGATACTTTTGATTTCTTTA
The DNA here is from genome assembly GCF_016433145.1 of Gracilinanus agilis. Classification (NCBI taxonomy): domain Eukaryota; kingdom Metazoa; phylum Chordata; class Mammalia; order Didelphimorphia; family Didelphidae; genus Gracilinanus; species Gracilinanus agilis. The sequence goes on from NW_025344446.1 coordinate 2,331, forward strand.
CCTGAAAATTGCCTATTCATGTCTCTTGCCCATTTATCAATTGGGGAATGGCATGATATTTTATACAATTGATTTAACTCCTTATATATTTGAGTAATTAGACCCTTGTCAGAGTTTTTTGTTATAAAGATTTTTTCCCAGTTTGTTGTTTCCCTTCTGATCTTGGCTACATTGTTTTGGTTTGTACAAAAGCTTTTTAGTTTTATATAATCAAAATAATTTATTTTACATTTTGTAATTTTCTCTAACTCTTGCTTGGTTTTAAAATCTTTCCTTTCCCAGAGATCTGACAAGTATACTATTCTGTGTTCACTTAACTTATTTATAGTTTCCCTCTTTATATTCAAGTTATTCACCCATTCTGAATTTGTCTTGGTGTATGGTGTGAGATGTTGATCTAAACCTAATCTCTCCCATATTGTTTTCCAAATTTCCCAACAGTTTTTGTCAAATAGTGGATTTTTGTCCCAAAAGTTGGGCTCTTTGGGTTTATCATATATTGTCTTGCTGACGTCACTTACCCCAAGTCTATTCCACTGATCCTCCTCTCTGTCTCTTAGCCGGTACCATATTGTTTTGATGACTGCTGCTTTATAGTATAGTTCAATATCTGGTACTGCTAGGCCCCCTTCCTTCACATTTTTTTCATTATTTCCCTTGATATTCTTGATCTTTTGTTATTCCAAATGAACTTTGTTATAGTTTTTCCTAATTCAGTGAAAAAGATTTTTGGTAGTTTGATAGGTATGGCACTAAATAGGTAAATTAATTTGGGTAGAATGGTCATTTTTATTATATTAGCTCGACCTATCCATGAGCAATTAATGTTTTTCCAATTGTTTAGATCTAGTTTTAATCATTGGAAAGTGTTTTGTAGTTGTTTTCATATAATTCCTGTGTTTGTTTTGGTAAATAGATTGCTAAGTATTTTATATTGTCAAAGGTGATTTTAAATGGTGTTTCTCTTTCTACCTCTTGCTGCTCCAATGTGTTGGAAATATATAGAAATGCTGATGATTTATGTGGGTTTATTTTGTATCCTGCAACTTTGCTAAAGTTGTTGATTATTTCAACTAGCTTTTTAGTTGATTCTCTAGGATTTTTTAAGTAGACCATCATATTGTCTGCAAGGAGTGATAGCTTGGTCTTCTCATTGCCTATTTTGATACCTTCAATTTCTTTTTCTTTTCTAATTGCTACTGCTAGTGTTTCCAGTACAATCTTAAATAAAAGAGGTGACAATGGGCATCCTTGTTTCACTCCTGATCTTATTGGGAAGGCTTCTAATTTATCCCCATTGCAGATGATGCTTGTTGATGGTTTTAGATATATACCATTTATTATTTTTAGGAAAGGCCCTTCTATTCCTATACTTTCTAGTGTTTTCAGTAGGAATGGGTTTGGGGTTTTGTCAATGGCTTTTTCAGCATCTATTGAGATAATCATGTGGTTTTTGTTGGTTTGATTGTTGATATGGTCAATTATGTGAATGGTTTTTCTAATGTTTAACCATCCTTGCATTCCTGAAATAAATCCCACCTGATCATAATGAATAGCCCTTGTGATCAGTTGCTGGTGTCTTTTTGCTAGTATTCTGGTTAAGATTTTTGTATCTGTGTTCATTAGGGAGATTGGTCTGTAGTGTTCTTTCTCTGTTTTTGATCTACCTGGCTTTGGGATCAGTACCATATTTGCGTGATAGAAGGAGTATGGTAGAACTCCTTCTTTGCTTATTGTGTCAAATTGTTTGTATAGTATTGGGATTAGTTGTTCTTTGAAGGTTTGATAGAATTCACTTGTGAATCCATCTGGTCCTAGGGATTTTTTCTTAGGGAGTTCTTTGATGGCTTGTTCAGTGTCTTTTTCTGGTATGGAATTATTTAAGCACTCTATTTCTTCTGCTGTTAATCTAGGCAATTTATATTTTTGTAAATATTCATCCATATCACCTAGATTGCTATATTTATTGCCATATAATTGGGCAAAATAATTTTTAATGATTGCCTTGATTTCCTCTTCATTAGAGGTGAGGTCTCCCTTTTCATCTTTGATATTGCTAATTTGGTTTTCTTCTTTCCTTTTTTAATTAGATTGAACAGTACTTTGTCAATTTTATTTATTTTTTCAAAGTACCAGTTTCTAGTCTTATTTTATTAAATCAATAGTTCCTTTACTTTCTTTTTTTTTAACCCTTAACTTCGGTGTATTGTCTCATAGGTGGAAGAATGGTAAGGGTGGGCAATGGGGGTCAAGTGACTTGCCCAGGGTCACACAGCTGGGAAGTGGCTGAGGCCAGGTTTGAACTTAGGACCTCCTGTCTCTAGGCCTGACTCTCACTGCACTGAGCTACCCAGCTGCCCCCTAGTTCCTTTACTTGCAATTTTGTTGATTTCTCCTTTGATTTTTATAATCTCTTATTTAGTTTTTAACTTCAGATTTTTTAATTTGTTCCCTTTCTACTTTTTAAATTTGCATGCCCATTTCCTTGATCTTTGCCCTCTCTAATTTGTTATTATATGCACTCAATGATATAAATTTCTCCCCGAGTACTGCTTTAGCTGCATCCCACAGATTTTAGTAAGATGTCTCATCATTGTCATTCTCTTCAATGAAATTATTAATTGTTTCTATGATTTCTTCTTTAATTATCTGATTTTGGAGAATCATATTATTTAATTTCCAATTTGTTTTTGATTTGCCTGTCCAGGTGCCCTTACTGAATATTATTTTTATTGCATTATGATCTGAAAAGGTTACATTTATTATTTCTGCTCTTTTGCATTTGTTTGCCATGTTTCTATGCTGTAGTACATGGTCTATCTTGGTGAATGTACCATGTATACTGAAAAGATGGTGTATTCTTTTTGGCCCTATTTATTTTTCTCCACATATCTATTAACTCTAATTTTTCTAGGATTTCATTCACCTCTTATCTCTTTCTTATTTATTTTTTATTTTAATTTATCTAGATCTGATAGAGGAATATTTAGATCTCCCACTAGTATACTTTTATTATCTATTTCCTCCTTGACCTCTGCCAGTTTCTCCTTTAGAAACTTGGATGCTATACCATTTGGTGCGTACATGTCGAGTACTATTATTTCCTCATTATCTTTACTGCCTTTTATCAGGATGTAATTACCTTCCCTATCTCTTTTAATCAGATCTATTTTTACTTTGGCTTTATCAGAAATCATGATTTCCACTTCTGCCTTCTTTTTCTCAGTTGAAGCCCAAAAGATTTTACTCTAGCCATTGACCTGAACCCTGTGTATGTCCATCTGCCTCTTGTGTGTTTCTTGTAGACAACATATGGTAGGATTTTGTTTTCTAATCCACTCTACTATTTGCTTTTGTTTTATGAGCCAGTTCATCCCATTCACATTCAGGGTTATAATTATCAGCTGTGTATCCCCTAACATTTTGGTATCCTCTCCTAGTTCTACCCCTTCTTCTTAAGCTCTTTCCTTTTAAACCAGTGGTTTGTCTTAAATCAGTCCCCCTTGTCCCCTCCCTTGGTTTACTACCCTTTCCACCCCCTTCCTTCCCCTCTTATTATTTTTAAGGCCTAATGAATTCCTTCCCCCCCTCTCTTCCCCTACCTTTATGAAC
>NW_025344447.1:0-6376 GCF_016433145.1 Gracilinanus agilis
CCCTTCCCCCAACCTATCCCGCCCCCTCCCCAACCCATACCACTCCATCCCCAGCCTGTCCTGCTCCCACCTCCTCAACCTGTCCAACCCACCCCTCAGCCCCTCCTACAGACAATCAGGGATACTGCTATTGCTGCAGGACATATATTCCCTGCCATTCAGGAGAGCACAACACTATTTCCTTTACGAGAAGTACCTACTTTTAATACTGAAGGAGACCTGGTATCTGTAAAACACTTTACTCCCTTCAGCCCTGATGATTTAGCTGGATTGAAAAAGAATATGCCTAGTTTTGAAAAAGAACCAGTTTTAGTTTTAAAAACACTAGAAAATATATTTGATACTTATGACCCTACTTGGCAGGACGTTGAAAATGTTTTAGGAGCAATTCTGACACATGGTGAGAAAGAGAGGATCATTAATCGGGCCAATCGTAATAAAAGTAAAGACTCACCTAACTGGCCCCATACAAATCCAAAATGGAATTACAACTCTCCAACAGATATTAAAAAATTACATGATGGCAGGCAAGCATTATTAACAGCTATAAAAGCTTGTGCTGACACAGGATACATGTGGGACAAATTCGAAAGAACTAAACAGCGTGCCGATGAAACTCCGTCCCATTTTATGGACAGACTGATTGAGGTTGCAAGGCTATATATGGACTTTGACTTAACCGTAGAACGGGAAGTAAAACATGTACGTAGACAATTTGTAGAAAATTCCTGCAAAGTAGTCAAAGACTATTTTAAGACTCATTGCCCAAATTGGGATAAAATGGCCCTTGAGGAATTAAGGAAGACAGCATCTTTTTTTTTAGAAGCCAAGAAGGACAGGAGGATGATACTGACTCGATAGATGTTTTAAAAGCAGAAATCAAAATGCTAAAAGCAAAACTAAAAAATAAAGGAGAGGTTATAGCCCCTCTCCAAGAATCTAACAATCAGCCTGTTTTCTGTTATTTTTGTGAAAAAAAGGGCCATAAAATGAGGAATTGTAGGACTTTTTTAAGAGTATTCGGGAATAATACACAGCCAACAGATAACTATAGGAATAACAGAAACAGAAAATAATAAAGATGATGATTCCAGGAATAGCAATTTTAGGCATGATAGAAATGCTAAAAATAAACCTCGGGATGATGATAGCTCATAACAAATGACCCCACAACAGTATATCTCAAGTGGAGCTCGCCCCCTAACTAATCAGGGTGCTAATGCCCCTCAGGGGGGTGCCCATGGAGCCCAAGCATCTTTATGAAGGTGCGTGGGGGGAGGGACGGCTTTGGAATCAGAAAGGGAAACCTTTGACTTTCCCGATCAGGATGTTCTAATGCCTATTATCCCTATACATTCCCCCCCAAATAGTAAGGAACCTTATGTAACCCTAAAAGTGGGTAATTCATGTTATGATTGTTTATTAGATACTGGGGCTTCAAGATCAGTACTGGTGAGCAAACCAGATGTAAACTGTAATTCTATTGGCTCTCTAAACGTAGTAGGGGTATCAGGAACATCTCAAAAGGTCCCAGAACTTTCTCCTCGTATGGTAAGCCTTGGACCTTTATCATTAGAACACTCCTTTCTTTTAATGCCTGGATCCCCCACAAATTTACTGGGAAGGGATCTATTATGTAAACTTAAAGCCACAATAATTTGTAATCCAGATGGTTCTATGTCACTGGAATTGCCAGAGGACTCTTTAAACCTACTCCCTGTACTTCTTTCAGAAGAGCAGGAAGTAAAAGAGCCTCCCATTTTTAAAATCCCAGATGATATTCCAGAGTCTCTATGGGCTACATCTTCTACTGATGTAGGCCTACTTAAATCAGCTGTACCTGTTCAGATTAGAACAAAAGGAGGACCAGCTCCCTCCATTCCTCAGTACCCCTTATCAAAAGAAGCCATTGAGGGAATTACCCCAGTGATAAATTCACTAATTGAGCAAGGAATAATAATCCTGTGCAAGTCAGAATATAATACACCTATTTTACCTGTCAAGAAGCCGAAATTAGGCCCAGATGGAAAACCCCAATATAGATTTGTTCAGGATCTAAGGGCTATAAACAATCATGTTATAAAGAGACACCAAGTGGTTTCAAACCCAAACACAATTATTTCTTCTATTCCCAGCACAGCCACTTACTTTACAGTCGTGGACCTGTGCTCAGCCTTTTTCTCAATTCCCATTCATGAGAATTCCAGACATATATTTGCTTTTACCTGGAATAATTCTCAGTGGTCCTTGGGGCATCTTCCCCAAGGATACTGTGAGAGCCTGTGTATTTTTGCACAGATTTTAAGCCAAGATACAGAAAATATAATATTTAAAAATAGTAAATTGATTAAATATGTAGATGACTTGCTCCTGGCTTCACCTGATGCTGAAACATGCCAGGAAGATAGTAAACATCTTCTTTTAGAGTTACATAAAAGAGGACATAAAATAGCAAAAGAAAAAGTGCAGTGGTGTCTCCCCAGAGTGGAATATTTGGGGTTCATCTTGACAGCTGGTGCACGACATATATCCCCTAAGTGCATTGAAAATATTCAAAAATTGAGCAATCCTACCACTAAAAAACACTTAAGAGCAATCCTAGGAGCAACAGGTTTCTGCAGACAATGGATCCCTTGCTATGGGGAAATTACTAAACCCCTTATAGCATTAACAAAAGATTCAGTCCCTGAACCACTTAAATTAGAGCCAGAACACAAGTTAGCTCTATCGAATTTAAAACAGGCTATTCTGTCTGCTCCTGCTCTAGGCATCCCAGATTATAACAAACCATTTACTTTATATGTACATGAGCGTAGAGGAGTAGCTTCAGGTGTTTTAACCCAAACTTTGGGACCATACCAGCGTCCCATTGCTTATTATTCAGCTCAGCTAGACCCTATAGCTGCAGGTGCACCACCATGCCTTAGAGGTGTAGCTGCCACAGCTCTGTTAGTGACAAAAACTGTTGATCTAGTATTGGGATGCCCATTAACAATTATGTGCCCACATGAAGTGGAAGCATTACTGCTAAGACATAGAACACAGGCATTTTCTGATCAGAGAATTACAAGGTATGAAATAACCTTGCTAAATAATGAAAATATTATTTTAAAATGTTGTACAACCCTTAACCCAGCCACCTTACTTCCAGATTTACCAGTTTCAGAAGAACCTTTACATAATTGTGAAACACTAGTGTCCATGGCTGAAAAGCCTCGAGACGATCTCCTGGACACTCCTTTAGAGAATCCTGATCTAGTTTTATTTACTGATGGCTCTTCATTTATGAGGGATGGCATACGCTACACTGGAGCTGCTGTAGTTACAGAATTTAACACTGTATGGTCAGCTTCACTGCCCTCAAATCTAAGTGCTCAAGCCGCAGAACTCATGGCTCTAAAACATGCATGTATAATTGCCAAAGATAAAAAGGCTACAATTTATACGGATTCTCGATATGCATTTGGAATATGTCATGCAGTGGGTATGTTATGGCTCCAGAGAGGATTTTTAACCTCAGCTGGAAAATCTATAGCTAATGCAAAAATTATTAATGAAGTTCTTTCTGCTCTCCAGCTACCTAAAGCCCTAGCTGTAGTTCACTGCTTTGCTCATACAGGTGGCACTGACCCTGTCTCTAAGGGAAATAATCGGGCAGATATTGCTGCAAAGCTAGCAGCAATAGAAGGGCCTGAATTAATTTTAACATTAACAACCACTGATGACTTAAATTTATCACTTTCCTATGATGAGAAGGAAATAACAAAATGGAAGCAGAAATTTAAAGCCAAACAGATAAATGGAGTATGGGTGTCCTCTGAAGGAAAACCCCTGCTCCCTAGACATTTTTATTGCCAAATTTGCCAATCTATTCATAAAAATGGTCATTTTGGTACCCAGGGCATCGTGGACTCTGTCAAGAGAGTATGGATAGCTCCTGGCATAACCACTATAGCCTCTAAAGTGTGTGCAGCTTGCCCTACTTGCCAAGCATATAACCAACACGCCTTTCCTGGCAAGGCTTTTGGTGGGCGTCCACTGGCTTACACACCTTTTGAGCACCTACAAATTGATTTCATAACAATGCCAAAGGCAGGACAATATAAATTCTGTCTGGTCATAGTGGATCAACTGACCAGGTGGCCGGAAGCATTTCCTACTGCCCGAGCCACGTCAGCCTTTGTTGCCAAGGTGCTTTTAAAAGAAATCATTCCTCGTTTTGGTCTGCCTGCACGTATTGACTCGGACAGAGGGAGTCACTTTACTGATTCAGTTTTATCTGAAATATATTCATGCCTGGGGATAACTCCAAAATTCCATGTACCATATCACCCCCAGAGCTCAGGCCAAGTTGAACGGATGAACAGAGAACTTAAAACCATGATTGGCAAATTATGTACTGAGACACATCTAAAATGGCCTGAAATTCTCCCTCTAGCTCTATTTTATCTTAGAAGCAGACCTAGGGGAGATCTACACATCTCACCATATGAGATGCTTTTTGGACATCCTCCTATACAGGCTAAACCTTTTTCTCCTGCATATACATCACTATTAGGAGGAGATACTTCTATTGCTTCCTATATACAGGAATTGCACCACAGACTGCGTGAACTCCATGAATCTGGAACTGCAGTACAAGCAGGACCAATAGACTTTTCACTTCACGACCTGAATCCAGGAGACAAAGTGTATATAAAGAACTTCCAGCGCACTGGGGCAACCCAGCCTTCGTGGGATGGCCCGTTTGAAATTTTAATAACCACCCCAACAGCTATAAAGATCGGAGAAAAGGACTCTTGGATTCATTGCTCACATGTAAAGAGGGCATCTTCTATTGAACCTGATTGACTGTTTCCTGTTACCTGCATTGGAGATAACAGTTCATGGACTCATGGATGTTAATTTGGAATCATTGGTTTGTCTTGATTCTTTCCCTGATTTTATTCTAATTTCTTATTGATTTACCTAATATCTTCAATTGAATAATTGATATTTTTTGTCTTTTTTCTCATTTTCTTGTACTTGAGTACATATAATCATTTAATTTTTTCATTATTTTTTGCAATGCTATAATTTTAATATATATATAATTGCTGTAATATTAATGCTTACTCACAAGGTTTAGACTCCAAGAACTTGCCATATATTGTTAAATGTTATGGGACTGTGATTAATGCTTCTGTCTAATTCCAGGAGAAGGGAACACATGAGCCATTAATGGTGCTAAGGAAAGCACCAGGTCATGAAGACCGACCGACAAATCCAATGGGATTTCTGAGAACATCTGCACAGTGCCGAGGATACGAGGTTAAAGAGATCATACATATACAGGTGGGATTGAGGTACTCCCACGCCAACACTGAGGACTTGAACTCAGTGTAAGAATCGAAGCTGCAACGCTTAACATATGTTAAGACGTAGGACTCTCCGAACTACACTGCCAGTCAGGTACCACAGGTTGGCTATTATTTGGCTCACCCATATACTCCTGAGAGTAAAGGGAATGACAGACGCTTCCCTTGCATTTAAATCTGGTCCTTTTTTCTCTCTTATAGAATGGCAACTTCCTGTAGTCTTAGCTGCAAATGGGTAAGTGCAGTATTACTGCATTGTATCCTACAGACTAGTCGGATGGAAATTATAATTAATTAGACCCTAATACAAGGGCCTGTTATAATTTTATTTTGTTTTCTTCAAAAATTTTTATGTACATAACTTTTGATATTTGATTTTGATTTTAATGCCTTTCTTTTTCAAAAGCTTCAATTTTCTTCTATTTGATTTTTATATTTTTTTCTTTCTTTTTTTCTTTTGAATTGACTCATACAACCCCATGACTCATCTGTATATATTGAGCTGATCTGGGTATTTCTTTCTAAATACCCATGTCAGGGGGGATTGTATTTTTATAAAATCCAAGATTAATCGTATTTTTATTATATCCAAGATTTAATTTTTGGTTTTGTTTGAGAAAATTCTCAGGGAAAGAAACTTGCTGATTCCTTAATCCAGAGAATGAACTGTTTGCAGAGAGATGCCTGAAGAACCTACGTTTAATCAAGTGATCCAGAACGAACTTTGGGTACTAATGAATGAACTGATGGGTTTTTGAACAGTTACTTTAATTGTACATGTTATGCCGATTGGGGACTGCCCCCAATTGGTTTCTTGTCAACGCGCTTAGCAAAACATTGGTTTTGCTTTCTCTCTTTTCCATTCCCCTCTTATCTCTAACTATTGTAGTTAGAAGGACCTTTGTGGTAGAAGATGTTTGTGTAACATGATCACTTGGGGTGACTAGGCACCCAATGATCATCAGGGGGGATTGTGTAAATAGAATTAGCCAGATCCCATTAATAGTCAAAAATCTACT
>NW_025344448.1:0-1907 GCF_016433145.1 Gracilinanus agilis
ACATATAATTATATGTAATATATATACATATAAATTACGTATAATTGTTTAAAAAATAACTTTTTTTAAAAAAGAAACACCATGTGCACAACCATTTTGCATGTAGCTAAGATAAGATAGAGTAATAGATCATATGAAAAAAATAGTATGAGGACCTGTGTGGTTAGGGACTTTTTAAAAAATCCTATCTTCTGTCTTAGAATCAATACTGTGTACTGTTTCCAAGGCAAAGAGCAATAAGGGCTAGGCAGTGGGAATTAAGTGACTTGCACAGGGTCACACATCTTGATGGTGTCTAAGGCCAGATTTAAACTCAGAACTTCCCCCTCTCTAGGCCTGGTTCTCAGTATTTTGAACTACTTAGCTGCCCCCTATGGTTAAGACTTTTAAGGGGAGCTAATATACTGTACTATTCTACTCCTATATGCTCCATCGTACCCTGACCATGCATTATACAATTAGCCATAAAGCCATTTCAAAATAGTTAAAAATGGAATATAATTTAAAACATCTCTATTAAAGAGTGGCATGGATTTTTCAAAATAATTCAAATTCCAGATCAAGGAAAAAATATTACAAGCTGCTAAAAAGAAGTCATTCAGATATCGGGGAACCACAGTTAGGATAACACAGGATCTGGCTGCATCTATGTTGAGAGCCGTTGGATGTAGATATGCCATTGGAGAAATAGAATCAAATTTAGGGCCTGTTATCTGGATTCCCTACGTGACCAATCCAGGCTGAGGCAGTCTTTGTGTTTGGTCCTGGTCACCTGAGCCCTGAAAAGCTCTGGTACCAGCAGGTAGGTTAATCCAAAAACAACTTAATGCCTCCAAGAGGAGTCATTTAGAGAAATAGAGTCTGTAACAGATATTTTATCTGGATCCCATTACAAAATCATCGGCAAGTAAAACTGTGTGTATGATTTTTCTGTACTGCATGTCAGGACAGAAAGAATGGGCCATCTAAGATAAAAATCTGAGGCTCCTCTTTTGACTCAGTCTTTGATCCCCACCTTTCTTAGAATTCTTATTGGAGAGCTTTGAAGTGGCAGACCAGCATCTACTGATTTAATGCTTCCTTTCCTTGATAATTGAGAAGCCTGAATCCTAACAAATGTTACTTAGATAAGAGTGCATATTCAGATTAGAACTGGCTCCTTTAGGATTTGACTGGTGAGCATCTCCATAGGGTATTTCCTCTCCCAGAATTATCCCCTTCTAAGTTGGTGGTTGAAATTTGACCATTTGTCTTTGCACCTTTACTCTTTAGACTTCTATGGGTTATGTGTGATTTATTGCCCCTTCACAACTGTGATTCCTTTTTGTTCTTTGCTTGAAATCAGTATATAATAAACTCCCAAGCCCACAGAATTCAGAACAGCATGGGCTAACCACTAGTCTAGTTGTTCTCATTTTCTTTCTCCTGCTTTAACCATCCTATGCCACCACGCCACTCAAGACCCTAAAAAATCATATAGAGGCATGGCTCCCTATACATCTACATTGAAGGACCGGAAGGCATGGAACACAATATTCTGGAAAGCAAAAGAACTGGGTCCACAACCAAGAATCAACTATCCAGCAAAACTAACTATATTACTGCAGGGGAAAGTATGGTCATTCAATAAAATTGAGGACTTCCAAAAGTGCATCAAGAAAAAACCAGACTTAGAGAGTTTGCTGTCCAAACCCAGAACTCAAGAGAATGAACATAAGGTAATTAAGAGAATGGGGGGAGGAGAAAAAAATTATTTTCTTTAAGGGACACAACAAGTTCAATTAATTTGTATCCCAAGAAGAAAAGAAGATATTGGCAAATATTAAAAATTATTATTACCAACAGGGTAACTAGAAGAAGTTTACATAGAGGGAACATGGACAAACTGTATAGGATGAAATGTCAAG
>NW_025344449.1:0-4508 GCF_016433145.1 Gracilinanus agilis
CCCCCGCCCCATATTCCAGTGCCTTCCGCCTCCATCCTCCTCCTTCTGCAGGCGTTTATGGCTCTCATGGCCAAAAAGGTTGCCGAACGTTGCTATAACCTAAATGAAAATGTTTGCATCTGGAATAAATTGGGGAATGGGTGAGTTTTATGCTAAAATTTAGAATTTTTCCTAAAGAACTTGAATCAGTTTCTCATTATAGGTTTGATATGCATACTTTCATATCTGAAAGATCTGTACTTTCACTGGTGTGGGCCATCCCAAGCCAAGCTGTTCTGTGAGAGTTGCTGTGACTGAAAAATTTGTCCCTCTGAGGTTAATTTAATAATGAGTCTCTCCAAACTTAGCTAGCTAGTTCTCAGACCACAGACATGCAATCCTTCACTGGCCCTGTGCTTTCAGTTTTTCCAGCTTGGTAGGATCCTAGATTAGAGTCTGTGTTTCACCAGCTTAATCTTTGGAAACCCAGAGTTGGTTCATACTATTGTGTGGCACCAGAGAAAGTCATTGTGCTGCAAAGTTCAGAACAGTCTAATCATATAGTGGTGGGCCTTATTCATTGTTTTAGAGGTGGTGAAACTGAGTCACAATGTGGTTATACAATCTGCCTAAGTTACCAAAATCACAGAACACGGAATAGGACTTATGTTTCTTGACATTTTGCTAAGATCTATACACTTAATGAATGTTGTCTGTAGACAAACTTCAACGTTTGGAGTGTTTTCTGTCACAGAGAGATTGAGATGGAATCTGCTAATGTATCTTTAACATGGAATATTTAGCAGATAGATGAGTTGGGTATGGATTGCATTGTCCCAAATGCTTATTACAGAAAAAGAAAGTTTCCTTAGACATCTGTTTTCTCAAAAACTCTTGGGCTTTCTTATTGGTAGTATTTAAAGAAAATTATTTTTAGTTGACATTTTAAAATTTAACGAGGAATGAGCAAACCATGTGTTGCTGCAAAACACAACATTTGCACTTGGATAAGGTAGGTGGTAAGCTCTAATGTCTCAACTGGTGTCTGGTTCCCCGTATACATTCTACTTTTTTTCTGGCATCTACCCAGGCCAATCCCCATTCCTAGCATGCCTTCTCCTTTCCACTCCACCCCCATATCTCCACCTCTTGACATTGTCCCCTTCCTTCAAGACCCAATCAAAGTCACCTCTCCCATGAAGTCTTCCCAGATTCTTCTCCCACTTACCTCACTTTGAGATTTTATTTTCTACTTCAGAAAGGATACTGGGCTTTGAGAAGTCACACTTTCCCTTATGTATCACTGATCTGTTTGGTAGTCATTTCATTTCTGTTGATCCTCAGTTCCATTACCTGTAAAATAAAGGGGTTGAGGTAGCTATTTTTCTGATCCCTGTATAGCTCTAACATTTTGTGACTTCTTAAAATTTTCTATGCATTTTATCTACCTACTAACCTATAAGCATCATGAATATAGAGGCTGGATTGTTTTTGTCATTTTATCTCCACTGATTTCTTGTATCATTCTCTGAATGTAGTAGGCACTTAATAAATGTTTGTGGAATTCACTAAATACATGATATGCTTTTAACTCCTTTAATTATATTAAACCTCTAGAAGAGGTTCAATCTATACCAATCCCTCCCTTAAAGCAACTTCATTTCTTTTTAAAACCAATTGAATCTGCATGTCAAAGAGATATTGATTGACTGATCCTCTCTATTCAGAAATCCATCTCTAAACTAAAGGTCCTTGAAACGTAAGCCCTTGGCTGCTTCTAATGCTTTTACTGCCTGCTTGGCTATCTTCATTGACTTAGACTAGGGATAAGGACCTCAAGAGTGGAGACCTCTTGAGAAGTCTAAAGTACCAAAGATGATGATAATAATATTAATAGATACAATTTATATAGGGCTTACTATGTGCAAGGCTTTCTACTAAGTGCTCTATAATTATTGTCTCATTTGATCCACATAATAACCCTGGGAAGAAGAAGCTATTATCCAAATTTTAATGATGGTGAAGCTGAGGCAGGTAAAGATGAAGTGATTTGACCACTGTCCTATTGCTATTAAGTATCTGAGGCCAAATCTGAACTCAGGTCTTTCTGACTACAGATACAACACTGTACCCACTGTGCCACTTAGTTGCCTGCATTTAGATTATGACAGTCAGTCTATCAGAGGTTAGAAAAGAGCAAGGTTTAAATTGGATTATAAGGCTGAATTCAAGTCAGAGTGTAGCACAGGTCAGGAACTAGAGTTTCTCCGGGACACTAAGATCTAAGGCAGTGATTCCCAAAGTGGGCGCTACCGCCCCCTGGTGGGTGCTGCAGTGATCCAGTGAGGTGGTGATGGCCACAGGTACATTTATCTTTCCTATTAATTGCTTTTAAATTTTTTTAAAAAATTAATTTCCAGGGGACTAAGGAATATTTTTTCTGGAAAGGGGGCGGTAGGCCAAAAAAGTTTGGGAACCACTGATCTAAGGTATTGAGGAAGAAGTGATAACCTAGGGCTAGGGGAGAAATTTTCATCTGAGAAGCCTATGACCAAAAATCTTCAGATAGCAGAGTTGGGTAGGTTTTGCCTCTGCTTCCAATGTGCACGTGTGGCCCAGGGGTGTTAAGCTTTAAATTTGCCTCTGATGTTTTCTCCAAACAAAGATTCCAACTATGAGGTCCCCTTATACTCCTGCTTCCTTTCCTTCTACTATTATATGACATGAGAAATGAGTAAGTCATGAGAGAAAGAGTAAAAAATCAAATTCTTAAATCAATCATGTAAGAAATAACTATCAAAATTTAGAAATGTCTTAGAAGGGGAATCATCATTTGTCTCTGGTGGCACAGGTTCATTAAAAGTTACCTGGAAATAAAGACATATATAACTTAAGTTTTTGCCAAAAAACAGGGAGTATATCATACTGGGTAGAGATCTGGCCTCAGAGACAAGATGATTTCGGTTCAAGTTCCTCCTCTAATATATACTAGCTATATGATCCTGAGCAAATCACTTAGCCAGTTGGTGCTAAAGGAAATTTTCTAAGATTATAGTTAGAGAGAAGTCAGTGGACCTGTGTTGATACATCTCATACTCACTAGAAGCTCCCTCTTGCAATAAAATCAGAAGTCAGAAGTACTGACTCTAGCCACCAAATAATATTAGCCAATGTTACCAATTAGCCAATAAAAACCACAAATATAAAACATGAGTGGTCCCTGACCTCAAGAAATATACATTCCAAACAGTGTGGCAGAAACTAGGCTTAGACCAGCACCTCACACCATACACAAAGATAAAGTCAAAATAGATACTTGATCTAGAAATAAAGGGTGATTTCATAAACAAATTAGGAGAATATAGAATAGTCTACCTGTTAGAGCTATGGATAAGGGAAGATTTTAAAATCAAACAAGAAATAGAGAACCTTATGAGAAGTAAAATGGATAATTTTGATTACTTTGAATTAAAAAGTTTTTGTACAAAGAAAACCAATGCAACCAAGATTAGAAGGGAAACAAACTGAGCAAAAAATAATTATAGCAGATGTCTCTGACAAAGGCTTTATTTCTGAAATATAAAGAGAACTGATTAAAATTTATAAGACTGCAAGTCATTCCTCAATTGATAAATGGATAAAGGATATGAACAGGCAGTTACCAGATGAAGAAATCAAAACTGTAATCATGTGAAAAAATACTCCAAATCATACCATTTTCACTTTTTCCTTCATGAGTTTTTTCTTATATGTGTCATCTATGCCTTTTTTCATGACATGAGGAATTTGGAAATTTGTATTACATGATGACCAGATATAACCTATATCAGGTTATTTACTGTTTCAGGTAAGGAGAACAAGAAGGAAGGAATTTGGATCACAAAATGTCAGAAAACAACTGTTGAAAATAGTTTCTTCATACATATGAAAAAATTAAATAAAAAGAATAGAGCAAAAAAAAGAAAAATAATATTCCACTCTGGTAATAGATAATATAGATAGATAGATAGATAGATAGATAGATAGATAAAGATAAATAGAAAATAAATACACAATGTCTTAGGGAGAGAACACAAAAAGCTAGTGGAATCAGGAGAGAGCACCTGAAAAGGCCCTTGAGCTGAGTTTTTTTTTAATTTTTTTAAAACATTTATTAATATTCATTTTTAACCTGTTTACATACTTTATGCCCCTACTTTCCCCTTCACCCCCCCCGGCACCCCCCAACCATGGCCAATACACATTTCTACTGGTTGTAACATGTGTCCTTGTTCAGGGCCTATTTCCAAATTGTTGGTAGTTGCATTGGTGTGGTAGTTTCGAGACCACATCCCCAATCATGTCTGCCTCAACCCATGTGTTCAAGCAGTTGTTTTTCTTCTATGTTTCCTCTCCTGCAGTCCTTCCTCTGAATGTGGGTAGCTTCTTTACCATAAATCCCTCAGAGCTGTCTTGTGTCATTGCATTGTTGCTGGTACAGAAGTCCATTACATTCGATTTTACCACAGTATATCAGTCTCTGTGTACAA
>NW_025344450.1:0-1128 GCF_016433145.1 Gracilinanus agilis
TCCTTCTTTGCTTATCATATCAAATAATTTGTATAGTATTGGGATTAGTTGCTCTTTGAATGTCTGATAGAATTCACTTGTGAATCCATCAGGCCCTGGCGATTTTTTCTTAGGGAGTTCTTTGATGGCTTGTTCAATTTCTTTTTCTGAAATGGTATTATTTAGGTATTCTGTTTCTTCTGCTGTTAATCTAGGCAGTTTATATTTTTGTAAATATTCATCCATATCTCCTAAATTGTTATATTTATTTATTTATTGCCATATAATTGGGCAAAATAGTTTTTAATGATTGCCTTAATTTCCCCTTCATTAAAGGTGAGGTCTCCCTTTTCATCTTTGATACTATCAATTTGGTTTTCTTCTTTCCTTTTTTTTATTAGGTTGACCAATACTTTGTCTCTTTTATCTGTTTTTTCAAAATACCAGCTTCTAGTCTTTTTTATTAATTTAATAGTTCTTTTATTTTTTATTTTATTAATTTCTCCCTTAATTTTTAGTATTTTTAATTTAGTTTTTATCTGGCGATTTTTAATTTGCTCTCTTTCTAGTTTTTTGAATTGCATGCCCAATTCATCAATCTCTGCCCTCCTTAATTTGTTAATATATGCACTCAAGGATATAAATTTCCCTCTGAGTACTGCCTTGGCTGTATCCCACAGAGTTTGGTAAGATGTCTCATCACTGTCATTCTCTTCAATGAAATTGTTGATTGTTTCTATGATTTCTTCTTTTACTAACTGGTTTTGGAGAATCATATTGTTTAATTTCCAATTTGTTTTTGATTTGCCTGTCCAAGTGCCCTTACTAATTATTATTTTTATTGCATTATGATCTGAGAAGTTTACATTTATTATATCTGCTCTTTTGCATTTGTTTGCAATGATTCTATGCCCTATTACATGGTCAATCTTTGTAAATGTACCATGTGCAGCTGAAAAGAAGGTGTATTCCTTTTTGCCCCTATTTATTTTTCTCTATGTATCAATTAAATCTAATTTTTCTAGGACTTCATTCACCTCTCTTACCTCTTTCTTATTGATTTTTTGGTTTGATTTATCTAGATCTGAAAGAGGAATATTTAGATCTCCCACTATTATGGTTTTACTATCTATTTCCTTCTTGAGCTCT
>NW_025344451.1:0-1572 GCF_016433145.1 Gracilinanus agilis
ATACATTCAACTTGATAAAATACATCTGCTGAACCCCAACTCTTTTTCTTATTAATATTTTTTTTAGAAAAATTTTCCATGGTTACATGATTCATGTTTTTACTTTCCCCTTCACCCCCTCAATTCCCCCCCCCAATAGCTAACTCACATTTCCAATGGTTTTAACATGTGTGGTCAGTCAAGACTTATTTACATATTATTGATAGTTGCATTGGCGTGGTCCTTTCGGGTCCTCATCCCCAATCATGTTCTCATCAACCCAAGTGTTCAAACAGTTGTTTTTCTTCTGAGTTTCCTCTCCTGTAGTTCTTCCTCTGAATGTGGATAGCATTATTTTCCATAAATCCCTCAGAATTGTCTTGGGTCATTGCATTGCTGCCAGTACAGAAGTCCATTACATTCAATTTTACCACAGTGTATCGGTCTCTGTGTACAACATTCTTCAGGCTCTACTCCTTTCACTCTGCATCAATTCCTGGAGGTCTTTCCAGATTGCATGGAATTCCTTCAGTTTATTATTCCTTTGGTCACAATAGTATTCCATCACCAACATATACCACAATTTGTTCAGCCATTCCCCAATTGAAGGGCATTCCTTTACTTTCCAGTTTTTTGCCACCACAAAGAGCACAGCTATAAATATTTTTGTTCAAGTCTGTTTATCTATGATGTCTTTGGGGTAAAAACCCAGCAATTGTATGACTGGATCAAAGGGCAGGCATTCTTTTATCACTTTTTGGGCATAATTCCAAATTGCCATACAGAATGGTTAAATCAGTTCACAACTCCACCAGCAGTGCAATAACATCCTGATTTTGCCACATCCTCTCCAACATTCATTACTCTCCCCTGCTATCATTTTAGCCAATCTGCTAGGTGTGAGGTGATACCTCAGAGTTGTTTTGATTTGCATTTCTCTAATTATTAGGGGTTTGGAACACTTTCTCATGTACTTATTGATACTTTTGATTTCTTTACCTGAAAATTGCCTATTCATGTCCCTTGCCCATTTATCAATTGGGGAATGGCTTGATTTTTTACACAATTGATTTAGTTCCTTGTATATTTGAGTAATTAGACCTCTGTCAGAATATTTTGTTATAAAGATTTTTTCACAGTTTGTTGTTTCCCTTCTGATTTCGGTTGCATTATTTTTGTTTATACAAAACCTTTTTGATTTAATATAATCAAAATTATTTTCTTTACATTTTGCATTTTTTTCTAACTCTTGCTTGGTTTTAAAATCTTTCCCAGAGATCTGATAAATATACTATTCTGTGTTCACTTAATTTACTTATAGTTTCCTTCTTTATATTCAAGTCTTTCATCCATTCTGAATTTATCTTGGTGTAGGATGTGAGACGTTATTCTAAACCTAATCTCTCCCATATTGTTTTCCAAATTTCCCAGCAGTTTTTTTCAAATAGTGGATTCATGTCCCAAAAGTTGGGCTCTTTGGGTTTATCATACACTGTCTTGCTGATGTCATTTACCCCAAGTCTATTCCACTGATCCTCCCCTCTGTCTCTTAGCCAGTGCCATATTGTTTTGATGACTGCTGCTTTATAGTAT
>NW_025344452.1:0-3297 GCF_016433145.1 Gracilinanus agilis
ACTACAGAGAATTATACATAACATTTCTCCACATAGGAATACCAATAATTAGATCTTATTGAGGCCTTTTAAAAGGCAAATTTAAAAATTATAAGTTTTCTTTCTTTCCCCTCTGTTTCTTATTTACCTTTTCATGTTTCTCTTGATTTTTGTGGCTGGATATCAAACTTCCCATTTAGTCCTGGTCTATTTTGTGAAAATACTTGGAAATCTTCTATCTTGTTGAATGCCCAAACTTTCCCCTGGAAGTGTATAGTTAGTTTTGATGGGTAGGTGATCCTTGGTTGTAGATCCAGTTCTCTTGCCTTTCTGAATATCATATTCCAAGCCTTGAGGTCTTTTAGCGTGGAGGCTGCCAGATCCTGTGTGATACTGATTGGTGCTCCTTGATATTTAAATTGTCTCTTTCTGGCTTCTTGTAAGATTTTTTTCTTTTACTTAGAAGTTCTTATATTTGGCTATTATATTCCTGGGCATTATCTTTTCTGGGTCTAGGTTAAAGGGTGATCTATGGATCCTTTCAATGTCTATATTGCCCTCTTGTTGTAGAACTTCAGGGCAATTTGTCTGAATAATTTCTTTTAGTATGGAGTCCAAATTTCTATTAATTTCTGCTTTTTCAGGGAGACCAATGATTCTCAGATTGTCTCTTCTAGACAGGTTTTCTTGGTCTGTCACTTTCTCATTGAGATATTTCATGTTTCCTTCTATTTTTTCCAGTCTTTTGACTTTGTTTTATTTGTTCTTGCTGTCTTGAGAGATCATTAGCTTCTAATTGCTCAATTCTAGCCTTTAGGGACTGGTTTTCCTTTTCAATCTGGTCATTTCTGGTGTTCAAATTGCTTACCAGTTCATTTAATTTCTGAGCCTCACTTTCCAATTGCAAAATTCTGCCTTTTAAACTGTTATTTTCTTGTCTTATTTCCCCTTTGAGCTATTTCCCTTTTCTCTAGCCAAATCTTTTCCAATTTTCCTGTCATCTCAGTTTTGAACTCTTCAAGAGCTTGTGAACAGTTTTCATTATTTTGGGAGGGTCCGGATGTGATTGCTTGTTTGTTCTCCTCTTCTGTTTGCTCGGTTGTCTAGATTTTCTCTGTGTAAAAGTTGTTGACTGTTAAAGATTTCTTCTTCTTCTTGTTAATCTCTCTCTTCTGGGCTTCCTGATTCTGGGTTGCCATTGTTAGCCCAGCTCCTTCTCAGCTTTATCCTCACACTCAGGGTCTGTCTGCATTCTTTAGGCTCCTGAGGTCTCAGGTCTGGTTGTTCTCAAAGTCAAGACCCTTTGTGGACCCCCTTGCTTGATCCTCTGCTTGAGGTTCCTTTACAAGTCTCAGGATGCTGCTTCCACAGTCGCATACTCGTCTGCACTGGTTCCCCACTCAGGGTTTCACAGCCTTCGCTCATGTGCGCACGCATATGTCCGCCTCCACCCGAGCCTGCTCTCAGTGTCTGCGCTCAAAGTCCATGTGCGTTCTTTAGCCTTTGGGGTCATAGGTCTTGCTGCTCTCTTGAACAGGCCTTGGAGCTACCAATGACTCAATGGGTGCCCCCAAATTGCTCTATTTCTTCTGAGCTGGCTTTGGCGTTGTAGGTGGTGTGTGTGTGGGGGTGGGGGGTTGCTCAGCCTGTGATTTAGTGAGAGCTGTTTCACCCCTTTAGAGCATGGAATTGTCCTGATTCCATCAATAGTTCTTTTACTTTCAATTTTATTGATTTCTCCTTTAATTTTTATAATCTCTAATTTGGTGTTTAGCTGGGGATTTTTAATTTGTTTCCTTTCTAGTTTTTTAATTTGCATGTCCAGTTCATTGATCTTTGCCCTCTCAAATTTGTTAATATATGAACTCAAGGATCTAAATTTCCCACTAAGTACTGCTTTAGCTGCATCCCACAGAGTTTGGTAGAATGTCTCATCTTTGTCATTCTCTTCAATGAAATTATTGATTGTTTCTATGATTTCTTCTTTAACTAACAGGTTTTGGAGAATCATTATTCAATTTCCAATTTGTTTTTGATTTGCCTGTCCAGGTGCCCTTGATAATTATTATTTTTATTGCATTAAGATCTAAGAACGTTACATTTGTTATTTCTGCTCTTTTGCATTTGTTTGCATGTTTCTATGCCCTATTACATGGTCAATCTTTGTGAATGTACCATGTGCAGGTGAAAAGAAGGTTTATTCGTTTTTGTCCCTATTTATTTTTCTCCACATATCCATTAAATCTAATTTTTCTAGGACTTCATTCACCTCCCTTGCCCCTTTCTTATTTATTTTTTGGTTTGATTTATCTAGATCTGAAAGAGGAATATTTAGATCTCCCATTAGTATGGTTTTACTATCTATTTCCTTCTTGAGCTCTGCCAGTTTCTCTTTTAGGAATTTAGATTCTATGCCATTTGGTGCATACATATTGAGTACTGTTATTCCCTCATTTTCTATATCACATTTTATCAGGATGTAATTACTTTCCCTGTCTTTTTTAATCATATCTATTTTTACTTTGGCTTTTCAGAAATAATGATTGCCACTCCTGCATTCTTTTTCTCAATTGAGACCCAAAGGATTTTGCTCAAGCCCTTTACCTTAAATCTGGGGATATCTACCCATTTCATATGTGTTTCTTGTACACAACATATGGTAGGATTTTGGTTTCTAATCCACTCTGATATTTGCTTCCATTTTATGGATGAGTTCATCCCATTAACATTCATTTATAATTATCAGTTGTGCATTCCCCACCATTTTGGTATCCTCTCCTAGTTCTACCTCTTCTTCTTTCACTATCTCCTTTTTTTTAACATTTATTAATAATCATTTTTAACATGGTTACATGATTCATACTCCTACTTTCCCCTTCACCCCCCGCATTCCCCCCTCCCATTGCGACGCACATTTCCACTGATTTTGTCATGTGTCCTTGATCAAGACCTATTTCCAAATTGTTGGTGGTTGCATTGGTGTGGTAACTTCGAGTCCACATCCCCAATCATGTCCACCCTGACCTGTGCGTTCAAGCAGTTGCTTTTCTTATATGTTTCCTCTCCTGCAGTCCTTCCTCTGAATGTGGATAGCATCTTTACCATAAATCCCTCAGAATTGTCCTGGGTCATTGCATTGTTGCTGGTACAGAAGCCCATTACATTCGATTTTACCACAGTATATCAGTCTCTGTGTACAATGTTCTTCTGGCTCTGCTCCTTTTGCTCTGCCTCAGTTGCCAGAGGACTCTCCAGTTCGCCTGGAACTTCTCCAGTTTGTTATTCCTTTTAGCACAATAGTATTCCATCACCCGCATA
>NW_025344453.1:0-6309 GCF_016433145.1 Gracilinanus agilis
GTATATATATATATATAGGACTGATAGCCATTCTGCAATATACATGGTCAAAAGATAGGAACAAACAGTTCTCAAAAATTTCAAAGTATTCCATACACATGAAAATGTATAATAAATCACTAATAATAAGAAAAATGAAAATAAATATATACCTAATATTTCAATATCCTGAAAATTGTTTTTAAATGGCAGGAGTCAATGTTGGTGGTGCCATAGAAATATAGGTGCATTAATACATTGTTGTTGAAGTTGTTAAATGGAACAACCATTCAGGAAGCAATTTAAAATTACACAAAATAACTAAAACATCTATATATTTTGAACCATGGACTCCATTACTGGGTTTAGACCTTAAGGAAGATATTGATGAGAAAAAAATCTTCATGCACTCCAAAATATTTATTGCAACACTTTTTGAAATAGTTAAAATTGTAAATAAAACAGATGCTTTTGATTGGGAAATGATTAATACATTGTGGTACATGAATTCAATCGAATATTCTGATGTAAGAAATTATGTGTGTGATAAATACAGAGAAGCACAGAACATTCTATACTTACTGAGGCTTATGAAATAAGGAGAGCCAAGAAAACAATATACCCAATGTCTACAACAATAAAAATAGAAAGTAAAACTCACTAAAAATCAAATGTAAATTTAAAAACAAAATTATAAAGTTCCAATAAAGATGTATGAGAAGCTACCCTCAACCTCCTTCCTTGGGAAGAATTCTGAAGATTTGAGAGCTAAGATGGCTCTCCTAGTAATCCTTGTGTTTTCAGGTCTCTATTGTTCCCTATTCCTGAAATGTGTTCTTTCCCCTCTGTTGAGATGCCATCCAGCCTTTAAAAACCCAGTTAAAATGCTATGGAATTTCCTTTCTCCATCCACATTCTCCCAACATCATGACCTTTCTTCCCTTAAACTTCATCTTCCAGGCTTTGCAAAGCAATTTGTATTATAATTCTCTCAAAGAACTATCTTTTATAATTATCTGTGTTTGTCTTACCTCCTACTGGTATAAAAATAAAGACCTGGAAAAGAAAGAAAAATAGAGTCTCTAGGAGTACTAATGGCCAAAGCATTCATCCTACCATAGCCAAGCAACATCCCCAAATGGAGTTAGGTCAATATTCATACAATAGTTGATCCTTACTAGAAGATCTTCAAAGATATCATGATCAGGCAGAATATGAATCCATTGGCATAACCTTTACAAATTTCGGGCAAAAAGGCACTAAAATAAGATTTTAGGAGTCTGTTATTACTTTAATTTTATTATGTGACATATGTATAATGGATGATGACAATAGTTTTGTCTTTGGTGACGATCTATGTCCATTATGGTTTATTTAATTCTTACTAGCTATCTAGAGTTTCATATTATACATTGGAATTCAGTGGAATTTGAAGTAAACAAAAAGGCAAGGGAAGATTATTTTATGTGAAGTTGTTTCTGATTCTTAGTGTTTTGGGGAAGAGTACAATGGAATTAGGGGAGAAGTAACCTTGAAAGAAAAGGGACAATCAACAATAGGGGAGTTTAAAGTTAGTGACTAGAAATGTTCCAAAAGACCATGTTGAGAGGATATAGAGTTCATATCTTGCATCTTGCGTTGGAGAATGGAAACAAACAGCTGTGAGCATAGGTGATTAGAGCCTAGAAGAGAAAAAATAGTGGAATGACCTGAGTAGAGAGGATGGGTACATTTCTGTGAGGACCTTTGTTCTAGCCCACAGTAGAGAACTTTCTCCTTTTTCATTTGTTTGTTTATTCAGCTGTCTTCTGACTTCGAATATCTCAGGATAAAAAGGAAGTTTCCCCATCCTTTGTAGTTACTGATTAAACTGAAGATGTTTAGAAGTTTTATGTCTAAGTTATGTCTTAATAAGTCTGCTATTTATGATATATCTATTTATAAGGCACAATGAAGAATGTTGGGAATCTTAAAGGGAAGGAGATTTAAATTACTATTTAGCAAAGTTGGGAGCTCATATTCAAAGATAAAATGAATATTTGTTGATTGCTTTCATCATTTTTTTAAGGCAGGAAGAATATATTCACTGAGGGAATCTGAAAGATTAAAAGAACTCATAGTGGTAGCTGACTGGTTAAATTAAGAAGCCATCCTAATTCCCATTGTCCCAAGACTGTGGTTCCAAAGGAAGGAGAAAGATAAGTATTTATTTAGCACCTAAAAGTTTTACCAATATTATCTCATTTAAGCCTCCCAGCATTCTTGGGCATTAATTATTTTTATTATCCTCACTTTGCAGTTGAGGAGACTGAGGCAAATAATAACTTTGTAGAACTAGGATGTGTTTGAAGTTAGAATGGAACTTAGTTTTTTGGATGCCATTTTAAATGGTCTGTCCACTGTGATACCTAGCTGCTTCCAAAGGAAACCAGTCCTCTAAAGTGGAGGGATACGAGAGAGTTGCTGGGAGGAAAATCATACTCCAAAATGAAGGAATGAGTCCCAAAGAAGTTCTGACTGACATGAAGATTGGGATCAAGTAAGGGACTAATAGCTCTGCTTGCTTGCTCACTCACCTGTGCCACTTACTGTTTACTCAAGGATTGGTTATCATTTAATCTCTGAAACATATTGAGCTTGCGATATATAATTTTGGTCAATTGACTTTAGGAATAGGATTGGTACTAAACTTTTGTACCCTGAAGTTACGTGGGGTGTAGCACCTCTAATTTAACTGAAAGATTCATATCCATCAACAAGTTTAAATTCTTTAGAAAATAGTGTTTTCACAATTTCTGGTGGAAATTACCTAGCATTATATTACTATCACAAACCCCTCCATTCTGCATCATTCAGCAATTTGGTATAAACTTGTTTGTTGCTATATTGCTGGTGGATATCATGGGCTTGGATCCATGCCAATAAAGACTTTTGCTTCTCCTCTTGGATCTCAATTAATTCATGTTCACCACCCAGGGATTAGCCGTTATCAGTCACATTTGAGAAGTCCAGATTTAGAAATTCTCTTCTTCATACTCCAGGAAAAAATTCAGTGGTTGAAGGAAGGATATAGGAGTTTAAGTTTAAGAGGAGTGATTACTGAGCAAATAGCCCCAAAGAGGTCAAAAACAGAAAGGCACATTACAGTTTCTTCCAACAGGGTGAGATATAGTAGAAAAATGTCAGAATAAAGAGGATGTCTCTCATTTAGGAAATGTCTAAGTAAATAGAGGAATATAAGTATGATGGAATGTGACTGTACCATAAGAAATGACAGGTATGACGAATCAGAGAAACTTGGAAAAATTTGTAGGAACTCATGGAAGAACCAAGAAAAGCATATATGCAATGACCCCAATATTACAAAACAAAACAGCACTAAAAAAGATAGCATTCTGCTTAATGCAATAGCTAGAGAAATGCTGATGAAATATAACTCCATGCTTTTGAAAAAAGATGTGGATTCCATATGGATATAGAGTGCTGCATACACAGTCAGATATTAATGTGCCATTTTATGTTACTTGACTATTTCTACACAAAAATAGGGAGTGTTCTATGATGGGGTGGGTTGTAATTGGAAATGACCACAATGCAAAAATTAAAACCAAAAAATAAATCAATAAAACCTCATTTTTTCTTAAAGAAACAATAATAATAATAATAATAACAATAATAACAATAAACATTTGTGGAGAACCTACTACATGTCAGGCACTCTACTAAGCACTTTACAATTATTATCATATTGATCTTCACAACATCACAGGAAGATAAGTTCTATTATTATCTCATTTTACAGAGTAGAGTATGAAGTGATTTGCTCAGGATCCTATAGTTGGCTAGCATTTGAGGTTAGATTTGAATTCAGGTCTTCCTGACTCCAAGTCTAGTATTCTGTTTACTGCTTCTCCAACTTTCTGATAAGAAAAATGGCTTTTTTTTTCCCTATCATCCTTAAGAATCTCACTTTCTACATTTCCCAGAAACAAATAGAAATACGTAAAATAATCTGGAAACAGAATTAGGTCTATGCTTACCTCTGCTGCTTTTTATTCAACTATAGCTATAAAGAGAGGGGGGTGGAAATCAATGGTTGCTTTGTGCTAGAGTGGGAAAAAAAGAATCTTTAGTTAATTTTTTATTCATCCACTCAGATTTACTAAAGTGCAAATTGTCTGGGATCTGACTGTATTTATTTAAACTTCTGTCATCCTTCTGAATACCAAAGGAAGTTTCCCAAGGGGCAGTTGGATAAAATGCAGAATGGAGGTATACATAAACAAAGCTACATCTCAATGTCTATTCTCTGAGCTACACCAACAGTTTTTAAAGATACTAGAAATACCCCAAAGCTACTGTTTTGTAAAAGGAGATCATAAATAAAGCTATCCTCCACAGTGCTGCAATCTACATGCCCTAAATTCTAAAGTCAACTTCCCTCCTCTTGGTGCAGCCCTCAGGCTAAAGCTCTGTTCCTACTGTCCTTGTAAAGGTTAACTTATCAAAGAGCCTTCATAAGACCTCAAAGTGACAAACAAGACCCTCTCTGGAAGAAAAAAAATAGCAGTCACTCAAGTAAGCTCTTTGGTTTAATGCTCCCAGCTTCCCATTTCTAGGTCATTTTCCTGTTCAACAGCTTCTCCGCTAGCTCCCATTCTTAAGCTTCCAGGTTTCTCACCCTCCCCACAACCCCTCCTCTTCCTTCAAAATCTAAAGAAAAAAAAAAACTAATAAACTCATTCATACTAAGTAATAACTGACTGATTAACTGATAAGAACACCTGAGTGTCTCCTTTGAGAGTTATTTGCATTTTGTCAAGGGGCAAGATCAAAAACCAAAGTCCTGAAATTTGAAATGTTAGAATTCTAGGCATCATTGAACCCAAGCAGTGGTGGAATTTTTTGGTAGATGGAGGTCAATCAAGGAATTCTTCCTGATGCACCAGAACTCATACCATGTAATCATTTCCCTTTTAATAAATAAACAGCGTGTCACAGTGGAGAGAGAAGTAGGCTTTAGTTAGGAAGTTAGGAAGACTTGGTTCAAGATTTTCTGTAACAGTCATATGTCCTAGAACAAATTAATCTGAGCTGTGAGTGCCCCTGTTGAAAAGAAATTACCAATCACAGTAATTGCCTACTTAATGGTGGAATGTGCTTGGTACCAAACATCCACTTCTCCAGGCACTTTTCCACTAGGTACCACCTTGACTCTGATATCTTTGACTATTTCACTTGCCAGGGAATTCAATTCTCAATTTTCAAATAAATGATTTTTGAAAAATATTGTTGTGTAAGTGTGAGTGCATCATGGCATTCAGAGGCATTTCTGAAATGGAATTTCAGTTTCCCTATTTAATGAATGTCCCTAGTTGGCATTTTTAGATCATTTGGAGGTTTTCAAATCACTTTGTAGATATCATTTCCTATGAATATTACAGCGACCCTGAGAAGTAAAAATTCTCACCATCATTTTGTAGATGTAGAAACTGAGGCTTTGAGAAGTTGTTATATGTTATGTAACTATGGTTATACAATCCATAAGCCCATGAAGTGGGATCCAACCCCAGACCTCTCCTCACTCTAAAACAAATCCATGTAGGTTTGAAACTACTAACCTAAAACATGAAGTAAATAATTATTAATACAAACCAAGGAGGGAAGACATGGAGGAGTGAAAAATTACACTCAGTGAAAATTAATCTACTCTATAAATGAGGGATTCTTAATCTCTTTTTGTATCATCCACCTCCTTGGTAGTCTGGTGAAGTCTATAGACTGTTTTTAGGTTTTATATTTCTAAATATATGAAATAAAATAAAGAGGATTACAGAAGAAACCAAAGATTCCTGAAAATGACAATTTTTTTTCCAATCCAAGTTTAGAAATTTCCTGAAATCTACCCACAAACCCCAGGACAGAAATCCCTGTAAACCTCTCCACAACACCCCTCCTCACCCCAATGAACTTCAAAAGTCAAAAGTAAAAGTGTTGGGCTTTTTTTTCCTTTGGTAGCCTGGAAACCAGGTGTTCCTTAGACAGGAAGGCTGTGTGTTCAGCTACACTAGGCATGCAAGGAATTAGACCAAGGTCATGTGAAAGCTGGTGGTCAACCAGAACTCTCCAAGTGGAGCCAGACCTCAAGTTCTATAGCCATAATTATTCAGGCTTGACTGATATTTACTTATCTTCCAACAATTTTGCTTATATCTGCCTTCCTAAGTGTGTGTTTGAATATATATAAACTATTTTATATTTTAAATAATTATCATACAAAATCTTATTTTATATAATTATTTTAGCATAATATAATTAATATATAATTAT
>NW_025344454.1:0-4860 GCF_016433145.1 Gracilinanus agilis
GTCCGGGGCGCTCTGGGCCTCCCCGTGCAGGCGGAGGGGGCAGGGAGGGAGCGGCAGCCTGGGAGGCCCCCAGGACAGGGGCCCAGAGGCTCCGGGGCCTCCGCTTCCCCCCGCCCCCCTCCCCAGATTTCCCAGAGTCCGGATGAAAAGCTCCTTGTCCTCGGCCTGCCAAGGCGGCGGCGCCAGCTGGACCCCGCCGTGCCCTTGGCAGCAGCCTGCGCTGGGGCTCCCTCCCTGTGCCTGGAGGGCTCCTGGGGGCAGGGACTGCCTTTGGCCTTTGGCTGCCCCTCAGGCTCTCAGCACAGTTCCAGGCACACAGTAGGCGCTTTATCAATGTTCATGGACATGCCCCCAAGAGTGCCCACACCAGCATGGGCACATGCCAGCACTCAGACGCACACATGACCTCACGCCAGGCAACACCAGCCTGAGGGGCCAGGATGGAGATGCCTTGTGCCTGTCATTTCCCTGGCAGTGAAATTCCTCTCCCCTCCCCCTCCCCCCTTCCCCTTGCCCTCTTATTTGCACCAGTTCTTGTTTTTAAACCCTCCCCTTCCCTCCCCTCTTGCAACCACCACTCAGAAGAGCAGGAAGGGTGAGGCAATGGGGGTCAAGTGACTTGCCCAGGGTCACACAGCTAGGAAGTGTCTGAAGGAGACCAGATTTGAACCCAGGACCTTCTATCTAGTCAGGCCTGGCTCTCCATCCACTGAGCTACCTGCTGCCCCCATTCACAGTAATGCTAAGGCTTTCCCCTGCAGACAGCAGAGAAGGCTGTTGGGTCCTGACAAACGGGGGAGCCCAGGCTAGTCGGAAGTGCCTGGAAGGGGGCAGCCTCCGGGGAGCCTCGGGCAGAACTGGGCCTGGCCTAAGGAGGGGGACCCTGTTCGAGATGGTCTGTGGTGAGCTTGCTGGACACCTCCTACAGGAAGCCCTGGCTGCTTTCCACCTGCCCCAGCTCCTTAAGGTTCTCTGGGCATCCCTCCCCAAGCAAATCTAAGAAGGGGGGAGGGCGGGGCCTAGGCGGGCCTTCTTTTGGTTGTCTGGGGCCACAGGTGGGTCTGGGGGAGGACAGAAGGGACTCCACTGGGCGCCATGTCATTCCTCCAGTCCTTCCTTTATCTGGGCGACACCGAATGTCTCCTCCAGGACCCCCCCCCACTTTAGGATCACAAAGGAAGCCTGGGAGGCCTTTGGCTAGGTCCAAGGAAGTGGCTCTCTCTATCCCGGCTAAGGAGACATCAGTCAGAGCTAAATCGCTGTTTGATGGCTCCTCCTGACATTTCAGTCTCTCCTCCCTCTTCTGACCTCATCTGGGCCTTTCTCCAGGATCGCCATTTCCTTCTCCAGCTCATTTGACAGATGAAGAAACTGAGGCAAACAGGGTGAAGGGACTTGCCCAAGGTCCCACGGCTAGTCCACGTTTGAAGCTGGATTTGAACTCAGGAAGGTCCATCGAGGCTCATTAGCTTGCTTTGGCCAGGTGCAGAGTCCTTTTCTGGGCAGCAGCTGCCACATCCTCTTTCTTTAAAAGGCAAACAGACAAAAGGGGCCCACCAGCCTTTCCTTCATGGCAGCCCTACCAGATCTCAGCTCCTGGTGCTGCCTCGTGTTACCCAAATTCTCTGGGCCAGCAGCTCCCAAGGAAAGACGAGCCTGTCCATGGGCCACCCATGGGCCCCAGGCAGTGGAGAGATCCAGTGGCCTTGTGGGCTCTCTGCTTCCTGTGCTGGACTGGAACTTTCTCGAAGCATCTTCGAGCACCTTTTGGCCTCTGACTGGGTCGTCTGCTCTGTCTGTCCAGGCCAGGCCTTTCGCTTGGTGATTGGAAGCCACGGATGAAACTGCCCCATGGGCTGTATTCGAGTCACTCAAGGTTTCCCATTTCTCCCCCTCCCACCTCCATCTTGCCTGGGCCCCCAATGAAGAAGACGAGTGAAACAAAATGCAGTCCACGCGGGTGCCATCCAAGTGGTTTTCCACATTGGCTCTCGTCCCTTCTAGGAGGAGGTTGGGGGGGGGCTCCTCTTTAGTCTTCTGGGAAAGAGACGAGCCCAGCAGGATCCCATTCCACACATCCACCTTGCTTCCTGTCTAGGGGCCCTCTCAGAGCTCTGCATATCTGCGCACATCCCAGCTTGGCTTAGGTGCAATCGCTCGGTTAGTGCACCTGGTCTCCCAGGTCTCCCTCCCCCACCTGGCCCCGCTATTCCCCTTTGGAGTTCACTGTCCCCAGTCCCGCCTTTGATCAGGTCACAAGAAAGGGAGGTTCCAGTGGGAGCTGCCCCACATTTGGGAGAGGCGCCCCTTCCTTTGCCCCTCCCCTCCCAGGCCCTGGGTCCCCCCCACCCCCCATTCTTAGGGTCATTCAGACTGGCCGAATCGGGGCTGGGCCTCTGCCATTCCGGTAGCCCGGAAGTCCTTTCTGTGATCATTCGGGCTGGCTCTTTGGAGGCTCTCCTAACTTCTCCTGCCTGGTCTCGTTGCCAGGCATGCTGGGAAGGCCTCGGTTCCCTTCGCACTCTAGCTTTTCCCCTGGAGGATTTGGCTGGCTCTGCTGTGGAAGCTCCTCTTGGGTGTTAGTCCGCAGCCTTTGCCTTCTGGAATAGCCTGTTCCAAGCTCTCCTCTTCCTTACGATTTCCGTCAGGGCTGACTCCTCATCCCCGCCCCCCCCCCCAGGGTGAAGAAGTGACTTGCCCAGGGCCACTCGGACTGCAGGCAGGGCCCTCTCCTGGTGAGCCCCCCAGCTTCGGGGCGCTGGAGTTCTCTCTGATTCTCTCCGTGGGGACGCCCGGAGCCTCGCGCTCCGCTTCGGAGGTCTCCAAAGCTGCTCCGCCTCGCTTGCTCACCGGCCCGCCCGCCGTCTAGGGCCTACCTGGAGACCACCAGCCCCGGGTTCCGAGCCGGCCTCAGGCACTTCCTTGCCGGGCGGCGTCGTGTGCTGGGGGAGGGGAGCCTGGGGCAGTGGGGGACGATCTCAAAGCGGCCATTCGGGGGCAGCTGCTCCGGCCCCGCCTCGCCTCCTCGCCTCGGAGCGGCCCCGCCCCGGCCGGGCCATCCAGGCGGCCGCGCGGGTTTCAGTTTCGTTTCCTCGCTCGCTCGCTCGCTCGCAGCTAAGGGAGGACCATGGACGGGAGCCTCCAGCTTTGCACCAACTGGTAAGCCGGCCCGGAGGGGAGAAGCCAGGCAGGGGCCCGCGCGCTCCCCTCCTCGGACCCGGGCCGGAGGGGGGCTTCCGCAGGCGACCCCTTCGGCTTCCGTCTAGCTTTTCCCGGGCCAGTGTAGGGGGAGGGGGGAGGGGACTCTGCAGACCTTCACTGCCCGCCGGGAAGGCTCGGCGAGCTGCTGGCGGGCGGACCCGGAGCCCTCCCGCCGCGGCCCGGCCCGCGGGCGCTGTCCAGCTGCGGCGGGCTGCCGGTCTCTCCCCTTCTCGCTCCCCTCCGGGCTGTGGGCGCGTCTGCGGCCGCCTTAGGCCGGCTCCCTCCCCGCCTCGCCTCTCCCCTCTTTAGCGGCTCTTCTGGAACACGCGCGCCCAGAAGGACTCGGAAGGTGCCGCTCCGGAGAGGGGAGAGACCTTGCGAGCAGAAGCGCGTCGCTTCGAGGCCAGCTCGGCCAGGCCGGTGGAGAGCCACCGAGCCGGGCAAGCCGGCGCCGGGCTGCACCTGCGGGAGGGGGGCGGGGCACCGCGAGGGTGGACCCCCGGCGGGCAGCGCGGCTCCCCAATGACGCATGCGCAGAGCTTCCAACCTTCTCGCCCACGTGCGCCCGTTTGGGGAAGGGACTCGGGGAGGGAACGAGGAGGCGAGGGAAGACCGGCGGCGGGGCTGGACGGGCCGCCGGGCGCCCAGTGGCTCTCCGTATTGCGGGGAACGGCCTGGGCAGCCCCGGGGTTCAGGGGGCAGCGCCGGTGTTGCGTTCCCGCCCCGGCCTCAGGCGTCCCGAAAGGGCTGCTCGGAGGCTCGCGGTGCCTCGGGCCCCTCCCTTTGGGCCACAAGCCTCGTACTGGCCTTGCTGGCTGGGGGGGGAGGGGCTGCTTTAGAGCCCTTTGGGGGTCCTCCTCGCCCTCGGGAGTGCCCGAATCCGTGAGCAGCGGCCCCGGCCCTCGGGGCCTCTCGGTGGCCTTTCCAGCCGAGAAAGGAGGCCTTCAGAGACTGGTACGACCTCCGCCCCGCCCCGCCCCCACTCGCGCCCCGCCCCTTCTCAGCTAGTGCCCTGGCGAGCTGTTCGGGCAGCCTGGGCAGCCTGGCTCCCTTGTCGTGATTGTCTCTTGGGGATGGCCGAGAGGCCTCCAGCTCCTGGAACGCCCCCCCCCCTCGTGCCGGGCACGGGATTCTTTTCTGCATTTTAAGCCCTCCCTTCTATCTGGGAAGCAGAACTCTGAAGAGCAGCGAGGGCGGTCAAGTGACTTGCCCAGGGTCACACAGCTGGGACCTCCTGCCTCTAGGCCTGGCTGTCCATCCACGGAGCCACCCCGAGGCCCCACCCTGTGGGTTGTCTCTCCCCGCTGCCCCTTGCCCTCTGCTCCTGAGAGTCCAAGAAGTCTTGGCGGCTGCTTCCGTTTCAGCACCTCCTCCCCGGAGCCCTCTAGGTTGTTTTGGGCTTTTCGTGGCTCCAGAAAGGATTTGGAGACGTGGGAGCGTTGCTGTTTGGGGGGCACTTTGGGGGCTCCAGGCCACGTTCCGCCCCTGCCCGTTGGCTGCCACTGTCCCCTCCGGGCGAGCCCACCACCTCCTCCCGTGGCTCTGCTCTCCCACATTAGGAGGCAGCCTTGGCAAGTGGCCGCACCAGGGTCCCTCTTTCCTGGGGATCTCCCGCTGGCCCCGACTGCTTACACAATACTCCACTGCCGGGGGCTGGGG
>NW_025344455.1:0-1822 GCF_016433145.1 Gracilinanus agilis
AAAGAAAGAAAGAAAGAAAGAAAGAAAGAAAGAAAGAAAGAAAGAAAGAAAGAAAGAAAGAAAGAAAGAAAGAAAGAAAGAAAGAAAGAAAGAAAGAAAGAAAGAAAGAAAGAAAGAAGAAGAAAAGACAGGAAGGAAAGCAATATAAAGAAAGAGGAGAGAAAAAGTGAAGAGAGAGAAATAGGAGAAAGAGAGAAAGAGAGAGGGAGGGAGGGAAAGAGTGGGGACAGAGAAGGCGAGAGAGAAGGGACACTTAGTAATCCAGCAGGGCAAAGCCAAACCCGTCAAAATGTTTGCGGATGTTCATGGGAAAAAGCATCATTTTATAGGAGCCCTGATGGGAGAAATGTCATTGATAGGCCGGCCAGCCTGATGAATGGCTGCTAGTCAGATGGGGATGTGGCCCGGCTCGATGTGAAGCCCATTGTGGCGCTGTTTTGAATAAGAAAAGCTGCCTCCGAAAAGGGGGGCTTAGATCTACGCAATCCCAACCCTTCGACTTCCCCCTTCTATTACAGCATTAAAAACGTTTTCTTATTTAAAGTTCCAGAGGCCTGCCCCCCCACCCCCAGCCTTAGGCCCGAGACTCACTATAGTCTAAATCAAAATTGGCTTAGATCTGGCCCCCTCGCTCCCTAGTCCCCCAAAGTCCCCGATGCGTAGGCCTTTAATCAAATGTAAGGGAGGGGATCCCAGGGATTGCCGCCCCCCCCCCCGCCCCCTGCAACTGGGAAACTGAAGAGGCAAGGTTGGGTCCCTCCTCCCGGCGGCCAGAACCTTCTCCGCCCCCCACCCCAAACGTCTGAAGTTGGGTGTCTGAGTAACTGCTCGCCCTGGAGCTAACGGGCCCCACATTGCTCCAGTCTACCCCAACACTCCCTCCACCTTCGTTTGTTTGTGTAGGGGGTGGTAGAAGGAGGAAGCCCAGAGGACCCCCAAAAGATCAGTAGAGGTTTCCCTGACTTGAAGCAGTGGCGCCCACCTCTGAGCTGAGGCTGTCAGGCCCCGCGTGGTGGCGTGGTGCGGAGGCGGGAGACTGAAGGGCAGGCCCGAACCTAGGGCCTGGGGGCGGGGGAGGGCGAAGAGGGAGAGTGGCCCCAGCAGCGGAGGAACCTTCCTTTCCACCTTGCAAAGAAAAAAAGAGACTTTCCTCCGCATTCTCCTTGAGCCAGGATCTCCCAGGCTTTTCCCTTTATCTTTGCCACCCCCACCCCCCAACCCGCGCCCAGTCTAGAAGTTTGTAAGGAGCCCGGACCGTTACCTTAAGTGGGGAGGAGGGTTTCCCAGGCACTGGCACTAGTTGACTCCCTCCCCCCCTTCTCTCCTCCCCCCTCCTCTCGTCCCTCCCTTCCCCTCCCCTCCCCTCCCCGGCTCTGCGAGCCAGGCTCTAGGAGTTGAATGTGCAGAAAAGGGGCTGGGGGGAGGGCTTGGGCCGGGCGGGGTAGGGGAGAAGGAGTGTGTGGGGGGGGTACATGCTGGAAGTGGAAGCAAAGTGCAAAGCCGGGATCTCTGCAGCCTAGGATAAAGTGGCTGTTTTAGGGAAGGGAAAGCTGTGATTAGAATATGAATAGAACTCCAGGAGAGGAGGAGAAAAGGGATTACAGCTGAATTACTTTGACCATGGACAGAGGCAACGTTTTCTAGGGCCCCAGACTCTCTCCCCACCCCGCCCGCCTCCGCCCTCGAATAAAAAGGAAGAGAAGCAGGGGGGAGGGCTGGGGGAAGAAGGAAGCACCCAAACCCCAACCCAGCAAAAGAGAGAGCGCTGCTGCGACTAAACAGGAAGAGAGAGAGAGAGAGAGAGAGAGAGAGAGAGAGAGAG
>NW_025344456.1:0-6279 GCF_016433145.1 Gracilinanus agilis
ATATATATATATACCATGTACTGCTGAAAGGAAGGCTTAGTAATTTCCCTATAGCAAGGGATCCATTGTCTAAAAAACTCTGTTGCTCCTAAAATTGCTCTTAACTTTTTCTTAGTGGTAGGAGTCCTCAATTTTTGAATATTTTCAATGTGTTTAGGAAAAATAGAACACACACCAACAATTAAAACAAACCCTATATATTCGAGTTTGGGGAGATAGCACTGAACCTTTCCCTTCGAGATTTTCTGGCCTCTTTTATGTAATTCTAAAAAAGATGTTTACTATCTTCTTGAAATGCTGTGGCATTTTGTGAGGCCAAGAACAAATCATCCACAAATGTAATTAACTTACTGTTTTTACATTTTATATTATCTGTGTCTTGGCTCAAAATTTGTGCAAAGAAGGTAGAACTTTCTGCATAGCCCTGGGGCAGACATGCCCATGTGTACTGAGATCCTTTCAGGTAAAGACAAATATATTTCTGAATCCTCATGAATAGGATTCGAAATAAAGGCTGAGCACTACCTTAAAGGAAGTGGTTGTACTGGGAATAGAGGAAATTATTGCGTTTGGGTTTGAAACCACAGAATGTCATTTTATGTCATGATTATTTACAGCCCTTAAATCTTGGACAAATTGATATTGGGCTTTTCCATCTGGGCCTATATTTGGCTTTTTAACTGGTAAAATAGGTGTTTTATATTCTGATTTGAATGGAATTATTATTCCTTGCTCAATTAATGAGTTTATTACTTGTATGATGCCAGCAATAGCTTCTTTTGATAGGGGGAAATGAGGAGTGGAGGGAATTGGCCCACCTCTTGTCTCAATCTGAACAGGAACAGCTGATTTAAGTAGGCCTACATTGGAAGAAGATGTGGCCCAAAGAGACTTGAGGATATCAGCTGGGATTTCAAAAATGGGAGGCTCATTCACCTCCTGGCTCTCTGAGAGAAGTACAGGGAACAAATTTAAAATTTATTCAGCTAATTCTAATGATATAGAAACATCTGGAGTGCAAATTATAGTGGCCTTAAGTTTACATAATAGATCCCTTCCCAGCAAATTTGTGGGGGATCGGGGCAGCTGGGTAGCTCAGTGGGGGGCAGCTGGGTAGCTCAGTGCATTGAGAGCCAGGCCTAGAGACAGGAGGTCCTAGGTTCAAATCCGGCCTCAGACACTTCCCAGCTGTGTGACCCTGGGCAAGTCACTTGACCCCCATTGCCTACCCTTACCACTCTTCCACCTATAAGTCAATACACAGAAGTTAAGGGTTTAAAATTTAAAAAAAATTTGTGGGGGATCCAGGCATTAAAAGAAGGAAATGTTCTATAGTTAGATGTAACTCACATAGCATGCAAGAAGAAACTTTGGGGACCTTTTGAGGTGTTCCTATTATACCTACTACATTTAGAGAGTCAATAGGGTTACAATTTTCATGTGGTTTACTCACCAGGACTGATATGGGTGCTCCAATATCTAATAAACAATTATAGTATGAATTTCCCACTTTTAGAGTTACATGAGGTTCCTTACTATGTGTTGGGGGGGATGTATAAGGATAATTGGCATTAAAATATCAGGGTCTGGAAAATTAAAAGTTTCCCTTTTTGATTCCAAGTCCCTTGTCCCCCCATCACACCTTCATAAAGATCCTTGGGCATTTTTCTGGGATCCCCCATGCTGAGGGAGATTTTCACCCTGGGTATAGAGTGGATGAGCTCCATTTTTTATATATTGTTGTTGGGCATTTTGTTGTGTATTACCATGCCTATCATTTGGAGTATTATTTCCATCCTTGTTTCTATTAGAATTTTAATTATTATTATATCTGTTGTTTCTCCTAAAATTCATGTTATTGAATACCTGATTTCAGTTCCTGCAATTTAATATTAAGTGGACATGACTTCCAGATTTAGATGGCGGCAGAGTAAAAGGTAGCTGCTTGATTTCTCCTAACCCACGCATATAGGACTCCTCAAGAAGACATAAAAACAAATCCGGACGAACGAAGGGACCCCACAACAGGGCGTAGCATTAAAAGTACGTGGGATTGGGCATTTCCATGCTATAAAGGGGTGAAACAGCTCTCACTAAAATATGAGCTGAGCAACCCCCTCCCCCCACCACACCACCTACATTGCCAAAGCCATGTCAAAAGAGTTAGAGCAAGTTTGGGGTACCCATTAAGTCATTGGCAGCTCACCAGGGCCTGTTCCTGACAGCAGCAAGACTTAAGACCCCAAGAGGCTAAAGAATTCACAGACTTTGAACACAGACCTTGAGCGCAGGTGCGGGCGAAAGCCCAGATGCAGGCGTGGACATTGAGTGGGGACCCAGTGCAGAGGGTTGCTTGACTGTGGAAGCAGCGCCCTGAGACTGTTAAAGGAGCTTCAGGCAGAAGAACAAGCAATGAGACCACCAGGAGGCTTGACCCTGAGAACAACTAGACCTGAGACTTCAGGAGCTTAAAGAGTGCAGACAGATCCTGGTCATCAGCATAAAGCTGAGAGGGCACTGGGCTAACAATGGTAAGCCAGAATCAGGAAACCCAGAAGAGAAAGATCAAGAAGAAACCTTTAACACTTGACAACTTTTACACAGAAAAAATCCAGAAAACAGAGCAAACAGCAGAGGAGAACAAACAAGTAACTATATCCAAACCTTCCCAAAACAATGAAAACGGGTCATAAGGTCTTGAAGAGTTCAAATCTGAGATTATGAGAAAGATGGAAGAGATCTGGCAAGAAAATAACAGTTTAAAAGACAGAATTTCACAATTACAAAGTGAGGCAAGTAAATCAAAGACCAGAAATGACCACATTGAAAAGGAAAACCAAAAGATTGTAGACAAAAACCAAAAGATTGTAGCCAAAAATCAGTCTCTAGAGGCTAGAATTGGGCAATTCGAAAAAGATGCCCCAAATCAAAAGAATTGATAAGCAAATTGGAGACCAAAATCAAACAGCTGGAAAACAGGACAGACCAAATCGAAAAGGACAATCAAAAGCTTATAGCAGAAAACCAGTCTCTAAAGACAAGAATTGGGCAAGTAGAAGCCAATGATCTATCAAGACAACAAGAATAAATAAAACAAAGTCAAAGACTGATAAAATAGAAGGAAACATGAAATATCTCAATGAGAAATTGACAGATCAAGAAAACAGGTCCAGAAGAGACAATCTGAGAAACATTGGTCTTCCTGAAAAAGGAGAAATTAATAGAAATTTGAACTCAATACTAAAAGAAATTATTCAGCAAAACTGCCCTGAAGTTCTACAACAAGAGGGCAATATAGACATTGAAAGGATCCACAGATCACTCTCTACACTAGACCCAGAAAAGACAACACCCAGGAATATAATAGCCAAATTCAAGAGCTTCCAAGTAAAAGAAAAAATTTACAAGAAGCCAGAAAGAGACAATTCAGATATCAAGGAGCACCAATCAGGACCACACAGGATCTGGCAGCCTCCACACTACAAGACCACAAGGCTTGGAATATGATATTCAGAAAGGCAAGAGAACTGGGTCTACAACCAAGGATCACCTACCCATCAAAACTGACTATATGCTTCCAGGGGAAAGTTTGAGCATTCAAAAAGATAGAAGATTTCCAAGTATTTGCACAGAAAAGACCAGGACTAAATGGAAAGTTTGATATCCAACCACAAAAATCAAGAGAAACATGAAAAGGTAAATAAGAAACAGAGGGGAAAGAAAGAAAACTCATAATTTTTAAATTTGCCTCTTTAATGGCTTCAAAGAGATCTAATTATTTGTATTCCAATGTGGAGAAATGTTATGTATAATTCTCTGAAGGGAACTCTATTCATCATTATAGTATTCACTATTATATTAATTAGAAGAATTATTCATAGGGAGAGGTTGGAATACTAAATGGTCTAAGATGATATGGGGAGTGGGAAAGAGGGGGGTGAATAGTAGGGGACACCAAGAGATTCTAGAAGGAATAAGAAAAATAGGATATTCTATTACACACAAAGAGGGCATGAGAAGGGGAAGGGATGAATACTATTATAAGAAGGAGAGGAAGAGAGCATTAAGAGGTAATATTTAAACCTTACCCTCAGCAGAATTAACCCTGAGAGGGAAGAGTAGCTTTATCCATTGGGATATAAAACTCTATCTAACCCTACTGAGAAAGTCAGAAGGGATAAACCAAGGGGAGTAGGAGAGTGGGGAGGTCAAAAAAGGGAGGGGAGAAGAAGAGGGAAGGAATTCATTAGGCCTTTAAAAATAAAAAGAGGGGAATAATAAGGGAGGTGGTAGAAAGAGAAGTAAATCAAGGGAGGGGACAATGGTTATTGGCTTAAAGCACACCACTGGTTTAAAATGAAATAGTTTAAGAAGAAGGGGTAGGACTAGGGGAGGATACGAAAATGTCAGTGAATACACAACTGATAATTATAACTCTGAATGTGAATGGGATGGACTTCCTCATAAAATAGAAGCAAATAGCAGAGTGGATTAGAAACCAAAATCCTACCATATGTTGTCTACAAGAAACACATATGAGGCGGGTGGACACACACAGGTTTAAGGTTAAGGGCTTCAGCAAAATCTTTTGGGCTTCAAATGAGAAAAAAAGGCAGGAGTGGCTATTATGATTTCTGACAAAGCCAAAGTAAAAATAGATATGATTAAAAAAGACAGGGAAGGTCATTACATCCTTATAAAAGGCAGTATAGACAATGAGGAAATAACAGTGCTCAATATGTATGCATGAAATGGCATAGCATCCAAATTTGTAAAGGAGAAACTGGCACAGCTCAAGAAGGAAATAGATAGTAAAACCATATGAAATATATCTAAATATATCTAAATATCCCTCTTTCAGATCTAGATAAATCAAACTAAAAAATAAATAAGAAAGAGGTGAATGAAGTCCTAGAAAAAGTAGATTTAATTGATAGGTGGAGAAAAATGAATAGGGACAAAAAGGAATAGACCTTCTTTTCAGCTGCACATGGTACATACACAAAGATTGACCATGTAATAGGGCATAGAAACATTGCAAACAAATGCAAAAGAGCAGAAATAATAGAGGTTCCAGGTTAAGATGGCGGCAGAGTAAAAAGCAGCTTTTAACCTCTCCTGATGGAAATATGCAGGACTCCTTAAGGGAACATAAAAAAATCCAGATGAACGGAGGGACCCCACAACAGGGTGCAGCGTGGAAGGTACATGGAGTCGGGGCATTTCCATGCTATAAAGGGGTGAAACAGCTCTCACTAAATCGCGGGCTGAGCAACCACCCCCCCCCCCAAACTCCCCCACACACCACCTACAACGCCAAAGCCAGCTATAAAGAAATAGAGCAAGTTTGGGGCACCCATTGAGTCATTGGCAGCTCCAGGGCCTGTTCCTGAGAGCAGCAAGACTTAGGACCCCAAAAAGCTAAAGAATGCACACAGTCTCTGAGAGCAGAAGTGGAGCGCAGGCTTGGGCAGAGGCGCGGGTGGAGGTGGACACAGGTGCGCGCCTGAGCGAAGGCTCTGAAACTTTGAGTGGGGAACCTGTGCAGATGGGTATACGACTGTGGAAGCAACGCCCTGAGACTTGTAAAGGAGCCTCAGGCAGAGGATCAAGCAAGAGGGTCCACCAGGGGGCTTGACCTTGAGAAAAACCAGACCTCAGACATCAGGACGCAAAAGACCGCAGACAGACCCTGAGCGCGAGGATAAAGCTGAGAAGCTGCTGGACTAACAATGGCTTCCCAGACTCAGGAAGTTCAGAAGAGAAAGATTAACAACAAGAAGAAGAAATCTTTAACACTCGACAACTTTTACACAGAGAAAATCCAGACAACAGAGCAAACAGAAGAGGAGAACAAACAAGCATCCCAAACCTCCCAAAATAATGAAAACTGGTCACAAGCTCTTGAAGAGTTCAAATCTGAGATGACGAGAAAGTTGGAAAGGATTTGGTTAGAGAAATGGGAAATAGCTCAAAAGGAAATGAGGCAAGAAAATAACAGTTTAAAAGGCAGAATTTTGCAATTGGAAAGTGAGGCTCAGAAATCAAATGAACTGATGAGCAAATTGAACACCAGAAATGACCAGATTGAAAAGGAAAACCAGTCCCTAAAGGCTAGAATTGAGCAATTAGAAGCTAATGATCTCTCAAGACAACAAGAACAAATAAAACAAAGTGAAAAGACTGAAAAAAAATAGAAGGAAACATGAAATATCTCAATGAGAAAGTGACAAAGAAAACAGGTCCAGAAGAGACAATCTGAGAATCATTGGTCTTCCT
>NW_025344457.1:0-2833 GCF_016433145.1 Gracilinanus agilis
GACCACTCCCTCCTAACCCACGAGATTTAAGCTCTCCCCTGCGGAGACGGAAATCAGTTGGACCATGTTGGATCACAGGAAATGTAGTTTTATACATTTCCCAAATCTCACTTTTTACAATTCCCCGTGAGGTCCGGCAAAAAAAAAGGTTAGTCCTTTTTTCTTCGCTGGACCTGTAAAAATAGACAACTTCTAAATTTTTCAGGAATTTTGGGGATAAAAGAAATAGATGAACAAATGGTTAAAATTAGACGCATTGACAAAAAACCAATTTGGGGGGCTGTCCCCCACTGGCACAACAGTGTACAATTTAAAACAATACATACAACTCAATTTCAACTCCCCATAGTTCAATCAACTGCACCCCAAAGTTCAATTTTTTGTCTTCATGGTACAGTGAAGGCTTTTCAGACATCTTCATAGTGTCCTCACCAAACAAATTCGTTGTCTGGATTTTGGGGAAATGGCAAGATCCTTATCCTGAAATTATTCTCAAAAGAATTTAAACTTTACATTATAGATTACAAAACATACATTTTCTTCTAAGATTTTATATAATTCCCCGTGAAATTACTTCTAAAAGAGTTAAATAAATATACATATATTTTTACATTATCGAATTTTAAAAAACTTAACAGATATCCCCGTGAGGTAATTCTTAAACACACCTTTTTTCTAAAAAAGGGTATCTCAGGTCATGTAAGGATGACAAAATACAAAGAATAGAATTCAAGAAAAAAGAAGAAAAATTAACTTGTGAATGAAATGTGCAAAAATCTGGGGAAAATAAACTTAGACCTTTGAATGAAGGTCTAATTAAAGTGAATTCAACAGTGTGCAATTACCCATCCAGGGCCAGGACATAAGGAAAATGTCTCTCTCTGATCTGACTTATCATCAGCTTTTTAGGGAAGTGAGCCAAATAAATAACCAATCTTAGGTGCTTTCTAGGAATCTAAGTCAAGGGGACCCACGTCCTCTAAAGTTTTAGAAAAGACTGGGACTCCAGGACTCAACCCCAATTTTTCAAGCTCTAAAGTATTGGCATAGAACTGCTATTTTGCAGATCTTAGTCAGTCAAGTCTCTGACCATGTGCTTTCTTTAGCACTATTAATGGCTTTCATATTCCCTTCTGGAATCAGAGAGGCATTTAAATCACAGTCCTATAGGCTCAGGTATTTGCTGTAGAATCAGAAAAAGGATAAATAATGATTATATATGTACTTCCAGTACAAGATGATAAAAAGGAAAAATCAATTTCTCTCATTAAAAAAAATGTTTCAAAAATCAAAAATATACATATAGCTTAGAACTAGAAGGGTTATGTTACCCCAAAATGAGACTTTCTGTGAGAGAAAGTGGGTTTTACAAAATAGCAGATTCACAATGCACATTCAAATAGAGTACCATTATTTCCAATAGCACATTTTAAAACAATAAACAGTGATGTTTAAAATTATTTGCTTGTTACAACTTTTAACCCTTGGCAAATGCTGTTATTGCTTCCATAGCAAAGAATATTTAAAAAAGAAACCTTCTGGATAGGAATATACAGGAGCTCCTTGGCTTCCTGTTTTATTTTAAAAAATCCTGGGTAGGAAATGCTTCTACCCATTTAAGGCAATAATATCTCTTATAATAAAATATATAAAAGCTTCATCCTTTAAGACAACAATTCTTAAGGATTTAAAGTAGAAGTTAAAAAATACCTCTTGTAAAATTACAAGGTAATATTCAAAGCATGGAAAACTTTCAAGGTTCTTTGCAATTACCAAGACACAATAAATTTTAAAAGACATGTGCTCTATAAGTCCAGTAGTATCAGATCAACAAGCTGGTCAAAACCTCTTACCAGTTCTAATAGATTTTTTTTCATTATTTGGGAGTTACAATAAAATCACAAACAGAATTAATCTAGCAGCCACAAACTACATTAACTTAAAATGATTCAGTGCAACAGGAAAATCAACGAAATAAGCAAGATTAATTAACAAAAGTAATTAACAATATACAGTAAGATACAGTCTTTTTAAAACAGAATAAAGCTCATTCAGTTCCAAGGTTTTTAAAAGTTCACCCCTGATTTCAATTTAAGGTTCTTTTGATTGAGTTCTGCTGAGTTTAAGGGGTTGTTTGTTTTTTTTTTAAAGTTCAAAGTTCTTCCCCTGAGTTCAGTTTTTAATCACAAGCAAGTCTGAATAGGCCATTCGGCCCCATTAAGGGTAAATGCTAGGTGCTAGGTCCACGTGGTGTCGGGTCATTGTAGAAATCCCAGGTATAGAGCTTGTGTGGGTGGCTAAATTAGGTCTGTAGAGAAACACGTGGAAGGCTAGAAATAGGGAAAAAGAGGAATATACTACCCAAATGGTTTGCATCAGAGCTGAAGCAGTCTCTGGAGGTCTCGATCTCAGCAAAGGCGGCAGGTCATCGCTGTTGGGGCTCGGAGTTCTGGAGTGGAATTAGCAGGATCAGCAGCACCAGAGGCAAGAAAAGCCTCCCAGGAAAGTCACAGGGACTGGAACGATGGTGTAGGCTTGTAGTCAGGAGATCAGCAGTAGGAATGGAGATCAATTCAGGAGATCACCAGTAGGAATGGAGATCAGTGGCAGAGACAGTCTGGCTGGGCTCCGGGATTCTATCAGAGCCAGCAAGGGCCACCAGGCCCGGGGCATTGAGCAAAATAATTAGCAGCCCAGCGGCAATTAAAACCATTGTCTCTCTTCCCCGTAAAACAGCCTCTAGGCTGGGGAAAAT
Source organism: Gracilinanus agilis (assembly GCF_016433145.1). Lineage (NCBI taxonomy): Eukaryota > Metazoa > Chordata > Mammalia > Didelphimorphia > Didelphidae > Gracilinanus > Gracilinanus agilis. Next base: position 2,756 of record NW_025344457.1, read on the forward strand.
CGGGAGAGGACTGGGCAAGGAAAAAAATCACTTCTGAGACTCTGGGTCCCAGAGCCGCATGACTTCTTCTTAGGCTAT
>NW_025344458.1:0-1482 GCF_016433145.1 Gracilinanus agilis
GGGAAAGTATGGGCATTCAACAAAATTGAAGAATTCCAGGTATTTGCACAGAAAAGACCAGGGCTAAATGGAAAGTTTGATATCCAACCACAAAAATCGAGAGAAACCTGAAAAGGTAAATAAGATACAGAGGGGAAAGAAAGAAAACTTATAATTTTTAAATTTGCCTTTTTAAGGGCCTCAGTAAGACCTAATTATCTGTATTCCTATGTAGAGAAATGTTATGTTTAATTCTCTGTAGTGAACTCTATTCACTATTATAATATTCACTATTTTAGTAATCAGAAGAATAATTAACAGGGTGAGGGTGGAACACTAAATAATCTAAGATGGCATTGGGGATGGGAAAGAGGGTGTGAATAGCATGGGACACCAAGAGAAACTTGAGTGAATAAGAAAATAGAATATTCTATTACACACAAAGAGGGCATGGGAGGGAGAGGGGACAAATACTATTATAAGAAGGAGAGGAAGAGAGCATAAAGAGGTAATAATCAAACCTTACTCTCAGTGTAATCAACCCAGAGAGGGAAGAGTAGCTATACTATCCATTTGGAAATAAAACTCTTATCTAACCCTTCTGAGAAAGTTAGAAGGGATAAACCAAGGGGAGCAGGAGAGTGGGGAGGACAAAAAAAGGGAGAGGAGAAGAGAGGGGGAATTCACAAGGCCTTTAAAAACAAAAAGAAGGGGGGAAAATAAGGGAGGGGGTAGAAAGGGAAGTCAATCAAGGGAGGGGATAAGGGATAGGGTCTTAATAGCAAACCACTGGTTTTAAAGGAAATAGCTTAAGGAGAAGGGGTAGGAATGGGGGAGGATTTGAAAATGTCAGCAAATGCACAACTGATGATTATAACTCTGAATGTGAATGGGATGAACTCGCTCATAAAAAGGAAGCAAATAGCAGAGTGGATTAGAAACCAAAATCCCACCATATGTTGTCTACAAGAAACACATATGAGGAGGGTGGACATACACAAGTTTAAGGTTCAGGGTTTGAGCAAAATCTTTTGGGCATCAAATGAGAAAAAGAAGGCAGGAGTGGCTATTATGATTTCTGACAAAGCCAAAGTAAAAATAGATATGATTTAAAAAGACAGGGAAGGTCATTACATCCTGATTAAAGGCAGTATAAACAATGAGGAAATAACACTGCTCAATATGTATGCACCAAGTGGCATAGCACCCAAATTCATAAAGGAGAAACTGGCAGAGCTCAAGAAGGAAATAGATAGTAAAACCATACTAGTGGGAGATCTAAGTATTCCTGTCAGATCTAGATAAATCAAACCGAAAAATAAATAAGAAAGAAGTAAGAGAGGTGAATGAAGTCCTAGAAAAATTAGATCTAATTGATATGTGGAGAAAAATAAATAGGGACAAAAAGGAATACACCTTCTTCTCAGCTGCACATGGCACATTCACAAAGATTGACCATGTTATAGGGCATAGAATCATTGCAAACAAATGCAAAAGAGCAGA
>NW_025344459.1:0-6086 GCF_016433145.1 Gracilinanus agilis
GCCATACCATTGCTGGGTGTGTACCCCAAAGAGATCATAGATAAACAGACTTGTAGGAAAATATTTATAGCTGCGCTTTTTGTGGTGGCAACAAATTGGAAAAGGAGGGGATGTCCTTCAATTGGGGGAAGGCTGAACAAACTGTGGTATATGCGGGTGATGGAATACTATTGTGCCAAAAGGAATAATAAACTGGAGGAGTTCCAGGCGAACTGGAGAGACCTCCAGGAACTGATGCAGAGCGAAAGGAGCAGAGCCAGAAGAACATTGTACACAGAGACTGATACACTGTGGTAAAATTGAATGTAATGGACCTCTTTACCAGCAGCAATACAATGACCCAGGACAATTCTGAGGGATTTATGGTAAAGATGCTACCCACATTCAGAGGAAGGACTGCAGGAGAGGAAACATATAAGAAAAACAACTGCTTGAATGCAAGGGTCTGGGTGGATGGGATTGAGGGTGTGGACTCGAAACTACCACACCAATGCAACTACCAACAATTTGGAAATTGGTCTTGATCAAGGACACATGACAAAACTAGTGGAAATGCGCATCGGCCATGGGTGGGGGAAGTGTGGGGGTGGGTGGGGGTGAAGGGGATAGGAGGAGCATGAATCAGGTAACCATGTTAAAAATGTATAGTAATAAATGTTAAAAAAAAAGTCCTACGAAATTCTTTTTATCACATAAATAAAATTTTGATACCTCAACTGATAAGTGTAAAAACAGAGAAAGAAAACTATAGTCCAATTTCCTTAATGAATACAAAATCTTAAATAAAATATTAAGATTACAGCAATATCTCATAAAGTCCATGTATCATCTGTAAAGGAGGTTATGAGACCTCTTATCCAGGTGGTTTAACACAGGTTAATGAGGTTGCTTTAAGTAAGATTTAGTGACTCTGCAGCTGGGTGTGGTCTGTGTTAAATCAGCTGACACACCCCACCACTAGGTTGATTCCTCCTTTACAACTGACCAATGAGAAAGTAAAAGATTCTTCCACAACTGTCCGTTCTAAGTGAACTTAGTTCTTTAGATGAAATGAGAACTAGTAAACTCAAACTATGAAAGATGTTATAACTGACTGCAGTTTGTTGGTTGTGATATTGATCCTGATGATAGAGGATCAATAAGCACTTGAATGAGCTTGCTGAGAGAAAGGAGAAGTTTTAACTGACACCTTTCCCCTAAGAATATTTAGCACAGATCAGGTCAGTAAAGGCTTCTCTCTTTTTAACTTATAATGAAGGTAAACAAGGTTAGGGAAAGGATGGGTTGAAATACAGAGGAAAGAGGGATTGGGAAAAAATCCTAGATCCTAGTTTAACTAACTAAACCTATAATAAATCTTCTGGAGTTTTCAGGTGAAGCTGATTCACTGAACCTGCCAGGCAAATTGCTTGATATTCTAGCTTGATGTTCTAGCTTGGTTCAAGTTGGCTTGTTTTAACAGAGTTAATCTTCAATATTTACCTTCCTGATGGTGTTTAGAAAGTTGTATATTATTGATGATGTATAGCAGTGGTTCCCAAACTTTTTTGGCCTACCACCCCCTTTCCAGAAAAAAAATATTACTTAGCACCCCTGGAAATTAATTTTTTTAAAATTTTAATAGCAATGAATAGGAAAGATAAATGCACCTGTGGTCATCACCACACCTCTGGATCGCTGCAGCACCCACCAGGGGGCGGTGGCACCCACTTTGGGAATCACTGATGTCTAAGAATGGATGCTGATAGCATTGGATGAGCAGTGACCCTAGGTAACTATTCTTATAAGGTATAAGTTAACTTTAGCTAAGAGACAATTTAAAAACACCTACCCTCCTACCATTCTCAAGACTAAGACCCTGAGAATAGGGAACAGCCTCAATTTATAGGGTGCTCTCAACAGACTTTTTGGTCTCAATGCAGCTCATACCACCCCTGCATTCTGCATTCCAACCTCAGTAACTGGCAATTATCCTGGCTCAGTATGGCTTCTTGCAAAAGTATTTACACATCACAAATTGGGAGTTATACCAAGAATGTAGGATTGGCTTAATATTGGGAAAACTGTCTGTATAATGGCCATAGCAGTACCAAAAAACAGCAAAAATATCTCAATAGATGAAGTAAAGGCTTTTTACAAAATACAAAACATTATTTTTAAAAAAGCACTAGGAAGCAAGGGATTAAATGGAGTTTTACTTAAAATGATAAGTAAAATCTATCTAAAACCAAGAGCAAGCATGATCTGCAATGAGGATAAGCTAGAAGCCTTCCCAATAATATTAGGCATGAAGCAAAGATAACTATTATCATGACTATTATGCACAAAGCATATGTTTAGCTTCCTTGAAAATTTCCAGGGACATTTGTGAGCTCAAAACTGAATGACTTATCCATCGAGATGATAGACTCATTCCTTATTGGTTACTTAACAGGAGAAGTTGGATATTAGCTTTGATTTTAAAGGCAATGAGTACGATACTCCCTATCTCTCTTTCTCTTTCCTCTTTGCAGAATTTATCAGAATTTCTTGAGCATCTTCATGAAGACCTAGAGAAAAGGCTATTCTTTTCTCATCCAGCATGGTAGCTGTAAGAACATGGTAGCTAAAAGGAAAATTAGCTTAAGCAATATTTAGAGTCAATATCAAAAATATAGTTTCTCTTCTTTACTTCCCTTTTTAGTATAGTTAAACAAATGTTTCTCGCCTTGGAGGCAAAAGATGTCTGGAGGTGTTGAATTGGTGCTAGCTGTGCTTTGAGAGGATCCCTCAGAAAAAAACTCAAGAGTTTCTTGGAGATGACTACTGGCAAGATAATGAGTTTAACCCCTAACTTTACTTACCACAAAATGTAGTGCTGAGAGATTTATTTGGCCAGGACAGCATGGTGAAGATAAAATTCAGTTTCAGCATACTCACAAAATGTTTGTTTTAATGTTTTAAATAATAGCCTTCTTAGGAGAGAACAATAGTATTTTAAAGTTACTATTATTACTTGTTCAAATCTTGGTTTTTGTATGCTTGTGAGTCTTTTGTGTTAAATATTTTTTGTGGGCAAAGGAAACAAATTTCTGTTCTATGTCTGATATATATTGTACCTTGAATACTTTTTTCTCCTCTTTTGAGAGAGAAACTAGACATGAGGTCTTTAATTATTCTTTGGACTCCAAGGAAGCAGCTAAATGAGCCAGAGGGTATTAGAAAAAAAGCTTGGCTCCTCTTTTTAGGGTCTGGTCTTGCAGGAATTAAACTAGTTGGAATGTGTGTGTCCAAAACTGAAAAGAGAGTCTTTAGGTGAAGAGGGGGAAGGTGAATTCCAAAGCCCTCCTAGATCTGAAATTAATTCTGATTATTATACAAGGAAGAAAAAATCCACTATGCAATAAGGGGTGACAGAATGAATGGCACTTTGAGATAAACACAGGCAAAGCTTTCTGTAATATGGTGCTTCACAATCTAAGTGTTCAGAAGAATAGTAGTTGAAGATGTTCAGTGGTATGTACAGGTACACAATGCTGACCAAACAAATTATGCAAAACCAGTAATCCAACATAGAAGAAGCCAATTACTCTTCATTCTCAACTAGCCTTTCTCTAAGTATTGACTAGGGACAGCCAGAGGTTCCTACTTAATTTCATATCTAAGAGTCTTAAAAGATACCAACTATATATCCTTTGTTTACTCTGAGGATAGTTCAAGAAGGTAGCAATTAATAATAATAGAAATATCACTAATATGGAGGCTCCTTGAGGCTAGAATTAGCCACTATGATAAATTATGAGCTCTCCATAAATTGGAGAGTGTGCATAGTCAACACAGTAGGCATGATCAAACCAGCACCTTAATTAAACATTTATCTTAACAATAGGCTTTATTAATATTATAAGTTTGTAAGTCCAGTGGCTCTTCTTCCTGGGTTTTTAAAAAGAATATTTCTTTTCTTGTTTGTGCTAATTGGTTAAAACTTACAGAGAAAACCCTTAGGATGAGAAAAGAAGTGTCATCATAGACTACTTTGTCAGTCATGCCATATGTGAAATAAGTCTCTATTTAGTGAACTATCATCACACAGATAAGGGCTGCTACCAAGGAACATAAGAGGAGGTACTACTAAGAAAAATAGAATGAGCTTCATTTTAGATATCACTGAAGGTAGTTTTAACAAATTAGGATGAGGGAGAGTTGCCCCTATCACTTTATGCTGGAAGTCCTCACATTTGTGAAATTAGTAATGCCAGGTCACCAACAGGGTTTAGTTGAGTGGAGTAGCCTCCACCAACCCTCTGGCCTTCCCTGGTACCTACTGCCATCACAGGGACCAGGATTCAAAGATATTATTACCACAAGCTCCCATCATTCATTTCGTAATTATATAACTTTCTTAGTTTCCTATTGTCACATAACTCAAAAGGGTGATGGGGCCATTTCTGGGCAGGAGAAAGGAGTCAGAGTATCACTACCACCACCACTTACTGACCCCTCACAATCCCTTTAGGTGTTCTAGAAATGTGATATTCCTTCATTATTGTTCAGCCTTCACAACATCAACTTCATCATCAGCTACTTACAAGGATTGTGATGGAGAGAGAGAGAAGAAGCAGGTTATTACCCTGAGTCTGATTTCCATGGACCTTTCCTGATCCTCATTACCATTGGCCATTTAGGCCCCTATTTCAATCAATTTCAACCAGGATTTTCTGGTGTTACAGTTAAAAAATCCAACCCCCATGTTCCCATATTCCTTTTGATTAGGTGTCACTATCTGCCCATTAGTCCTCTACCTCTCATCTTTCTCATTCCTAGCCCAAGTTCTTTGCTTTCCCTATACTCTTATTTTAGCTATGCAAAGTGAACTCTATCATTAACAAACTCCTTCTCCTCTTATATCTTTTTCTCTAGCATGATTTCCATCTTCTTGCACTCATATCATGTATTTTTAAATCCCTTGATCATTAACCTTTTGCAATTCACCCCTTGCCAAATCCCAATATTGGGCTACTACCATTACCACTCCTTTGCTCCTACTCACGCACCACTAAATGTAACTGGAGGAAATTATCAAACTGTGTTAATTGGGTCCACTTCAAATCTACATGATTTCTTTAGTTTGTTGCTTCCACTGTCATCCTTCCCTCCCTTTCTAATCTAATCTCCCTTTCTTTTCATTCCTTCCCTACCACTGATGAATATATTCAAGTTTTCCTAATAAATCCTTATTGTTTGAGAAAACTAGGAGTGAAAGATGTCTTTCCCATAGCCACATAATTCATTGGAATCTCAAGGAGCTCAGTAATTTAACAGAAGTTATGTCACCTGTTCCAGATCCCAGGTTCCTCATTTGTAAAATAAAGATAGCAACATTCTACCAATCTTATAGAATTATTGCAAGAAAAGTGCTTTATAAACCTTAAACGCCAATATGATTAAGAGTTATATTAAATTTTATCTATTCCAGTGTTGCCCTCTAAATAGACTGAAATTTCTTTGAATTCAGTGTAATATGAAAGCCAGTGTAATAGCTACAACGTGTGAAAATGGAATTAGCTCACCCTTATTCATTCTTTAGACTTTAGCCACCAGGAATATGTCACCCCACCCAACTTAGAATTAAGTGGTGAGAGGGGAGGTCTATGACCCACATGTGCTAGTAAGTGACAAATCAAAAACAAGTGACTACCCCCTGGGCAGTCCCAAACAAGGTTGAGGCTGCCATTTGTCTATGTAGTATTGGAGGTGGATGCAGGAAGTGACTAAAATAGCTATCTTTTAAATATGATGGTAATTCCGTGTGAAGGGGATTTTGCCTTTTGAACTTGGCCTTGAAGGAGCTCTAGTTGAGACCTCGGGCTGCTTCCCTTTGAATTGTCTCGTGGGTAAGTTAGGCTGACTCCCTTTCCTTTTTCCTTGGCATTTCTGGAGGCTCTAACCCTAAAGAGGCCTCTCATTTTAGAGGAGGCCTTGCAGCTAGAAGCCTTGTTTAATTAACCTCTGTGCCCCCTCTGCTGGGGCCTCTGAAACCTTCCCTGGACCAGGCCAGAGTTACTCTCTCTCTCTCTCTCTCTCTCTCTCTCTCTCTCTCTCTCTCT
>NW_025344460.1:0-1148 GCF_016433145.1 Gracilinanus agilis
CTCAAACAAGATAGTAGTTGAAAAATGTTTAGTGCAGTGTCTAACCTATAGTAATATAAATGGCAGCTAATATTACTTCTACAGTACTTGCATAACAGTGGGTCAATTAACTTCTCATGAACTCTGCTAATTCAACAGGAAAATGGGAAAGTTGGACTAGGTGACCTCAAAAGTCCCTTCAGTATCTAAATCTATAGCTCTCTAGTCCTCCAAACGGGACCACTCTGAAGGGACAGTATTAAGGCAAGTGTTGGCTTAAAAAGTAAAATAACCGTGCTCCCCACCCCTTTCTGCCCCCCATCTCTCCACCACTGGATATCAGGCTAAAACATAGAATAATGACTTATTCGGGATAATAGTAATCTCTAATACCATTATAGCACTTTATTTTCAAAGCACTCTTCCTTTATTTGTAAGGCTTGTTTGAGTCTTACAAGCCTGTAGTATCATTAATTCCCATTTTAAAAATAAGGGAAGGGGGGGGGCAGCTGGGTAGCTCAGTGGAGTGAGAGTCAGGCCTAGAGACAGGAGGTCCTAGGTTCAAACCCGGCCTCAGCCACTTCCCAGCTGTGTGACCCTGGGCAAGTCACTTGACCCCCATTGCCTACCCTTACCAATCTTCCACCTATGAGACAATACACCAAAGTACAAGGGTTAAAAATAAAAAAAAATTAAAAAAAATAAGGGAAGGGGGCAGCTGGGTAGCTCAGTGGATTGAGAGTCAGGCCTGGAGACGGGAGGTCCTAGGTTCAAATCTGGCCTCAGACACTTCCCAGCTGTGTGACCCTGGGCAAGTCACTTCACCCCCATTGCCTACCCTTACCACTCTTCTGCCTTGGAGCCAATACACAGTATTGACTCCAAGACGGAAGGTAAGGGTTTAAAAATAAAATAAAATAAAATAAGGGAATTATGGCCAGTCCGTTGAAGCATTCTCTATGTTAGTTTCAGACGGCTCAGGAGGGCAGCGGGTTCTTTTTCACGTAAGAATCACAGGCCCATAGACTTCAAGCTGGGAAGGACCTCGGATCACGTCCTTTCGTTTTGCTGAGGATTCCCGAAGCCCAGAAGGCTCAGCAATTTGTGCAGGCACAACGGGTTGGAGCACCACGATTGGGTAGATTCGACTTCGGAAGCTCCGCTCCAGC